>NC_142129.1:62395401-62698431 GCF_024610735.1 Ursus americanus
TTATTTTGAATTGCAGCTTTAATATTAATAATAAGGCTATAACCTATTTTCACAAAACGCTTATCTATTATTATTGCCAGAACTACTCATTCCCTTTAATTTGGCTGTCCTTCTGGCCCTATTTTATTTTCCATCTTTTAAGGGAGACTGACAAACAATGAGGCAGAAAACACCTTCCAAATTCACTAAGTCAAAAAAAAAATTAGTTTCCTCTAATAATTTTGTTTTCCTGAATACATATAAAAAGGAGAAATCTACAATTAAAACATTCACTTTCTCAGGTCAGCAATCCACTCATTATATTTTAAAATTAAATAACTATTCAAGTAAAATAAACTAATGGTTACCGGAGGGGAGGGGTGTCAGAAGGTTGGGCGAAATAGGTGAATGGGGATTAAAGAGTACACTTGTCATGATGAGAACTAAGTATTGTATTGAATTGTTGAATCACTATATTGTACATCAGAAACTAATATAACACTGTATGTTAACTATACTGGAATTAAAATTTAAAAAAATTAATAAATTAAAAAAATAGTAGTCTATTTTCCTACCTTACATTTCTCTGTCCCCCACTTATTACTCACTCACTGCACAGGGATTCAAGTCCCACACAGCTATCTTTGGTCTCACCTCTGTCCTCAGACCAGGTCCATATTTCTTACTGCTGGATAGAGGCTACCATTATATATTCTAGAAACTCCTCTAACTCATTATTTCCAAACTCAAACTTTTTTTCTAAAACATGCATGTGCCCTATACTTTTGGTGTCAGCAGTATCAGCATCCAGCTATCCAAATTCAAAAACACTATCTAAGACACCATCATCATCTTCACTTTCACCTCCCCAACTGAACCAGTTCTCAAGCTCTGCTGAGTCCACCACAAAAATATCTCTTAAGAGCTATCTCCTTCTACTGCTCCCACTGACACCACCTTCATGACATTTCCTTTTTTTTTCTGTTAATTTCAAGTTTTTATTTAAATTCTGGTGAGTTAGCATATAGGGTAATATTGGTTTCAGGAGTAGAATTTAGTGATTCATCACTTACATATAACACTCAGTGCTCATCACACAGGTGTCCTCCTTAATACTCATCACCCGTTTAGCCCATCCCCCACCCACTCCCTCCATCTACCCTCAGTTTGTTCTCTATAGTTAAGAGTCTCCTATGGTTTACTTCCCTCTCTCTTTTTTTTCCCCTTCCCCTTTGTTCATCTATTTCGTTTCTTAAATTCCACATATGAGTGAAATCATATGGTATTTCTTTTTTGCTTAGCATAATACACTCTAGCTTCATCCACGTCATTGAAAATGGCATGATTTCATTCTGTTTGATGGCTGAGTAATATTCCATTGTATATATGTACCATATCTTCTCTATTCATTCATCAGTTGGTGGACATTCGGATTCTTTTCATAATTTGTCTGTTGTTAATACTGCTATAAACATTGGGGTCCATGTACCCCTTCGAATCTGTATTTTTATATCCTTTTGGTAAATACCTAGTAGTGCAATTGCTGGATTATAGGGTAGTTCTATTTTTAACATTTCGAGGGGCTCCATACTGTTTTTCAGAGTTGCTGCAACATTTGCATTCCCACCAACAGTGCAAGAGGGTTCCCCTTTCTCCACATCCTTGCCAACATCTGCTGTCTCCTGAGTTGTTAACTTTAGCCGTTCTGACAGGTGTGAAGTGATATCTCATCATGGTTGCCCCTAGTTTCTTCTAACTTGATTCTGTCTTTCACGTTGCCCAGTCTCTGCTTTCTAAAGCAAAATGTGATCATGTCAGAGCCTAAAAAGCGTATGTTTAAAAGGACTTGGTGGCTCTTCATTGCCTCCAGAAAAACTACTCCACAAAAATAACACACAAAATCTTCTTGCCAAAACAACTGAAGCTGAATTTACTCAAACCTCCAGCTCTAATTAGTTTACAGGCTACGTGGCAAAAGAGGAGTGTGTTAAGTGACACGTCAGAGCTGCATCAACCAGATCCAAAGTCAGAATTCTACAAAACAAACGACCACATTACCTGAAGAGATAAATAGCATTTTAGAAAAGCAAGAGACAGAGAAAAACTGTTGTGTATGAAAATAGACTAAAGACACATGTCAACAAATGTACCATATGGAGGTTTTAGAGGCAATGTGGCTGAGTATTAGATGATATATTAAGGAATTATCATTAAGTTTATTAGACATACACATGAAGTGTAAAGATTTTGTTTAAGTTCTTTTCCATCAGGTATGCATTCTGAAGCATGAATAATGAATTTACTTTAAAATATTCCAGAGACAAGGGTGGAAAGAAGGGGAGAGATGAAGTAAAATTTATGTGGTGGTAATTGATGAAGCTGGATGATCAGTACGAGTGCTCATTTCACTAATCTCCACTTTTGTATATGCTTGAAAATTTCCATAACAAGAAATATTTTTTAAAAAACCTCATTCGTGGTACTCAAAATGGTTAACAACGCTGCCTTAGAATATCTTGCTAGACTAACCTTTAGACATTCCCCATCCTGACCTCCAGGTAGTACTTAACATGCCAAGCACTTGCGTACTAGGTCTGGGCTCCTGAAGACATTCCCACACACTCTGGTCTTTATTCTGGAGCAATCCAGATTACCTCTCTTTAGATAAACTAGAAATCTCACATCAGCTACGTAACTACCTACTAACAGCTCATTGCAAGTATGCTGTCACAACCCAGGAGTACGGGCACATTTAGAAAATGCAAAACATAACAAAGTATTTCAGTTTGCATGGTAAATTTCGAAAAGTATTTTCAGATTATCTAATCTTTATTTTTAAATGTTGAACTGTGATTCTATAACTTCAGCTGATATAAAATGACAAAAACTTAAATGAAATGTTGAATTACTTCTCATTGACTGCAGATTTTAGAAAAAAAAAAAAAAGATACTATTCAAGTAAAACCGAGATAGAAGATACTTACCTATCACAGTGACTTCATCAACTGGCAACTATAACAGTGGATATGTGTCTTTTTAAGATACATTTTAAAAAGAAAATCACTTTAAGAGCAAAGAAAAAAGTACTTAAGGAGGAATATTGACTAACATTTCAAATACAGGAGGCAGATAGCTATTGGTAACACAGAAACAAACCACTTCGTTATCAGCAAAGTAGGTGAATGAATACTTTGGGACTATGAATAGCAAAACAAATTATTGTGACCTGCTAAAACTAATGAATAAAGTAAGAACATTGTAGAAATAGAATATAGCAAGACAGAGCCAGATTGCAAATATCCCAAAGCAATTGCTGGGAACTCAGGGGACTGAGGATCGATTTTTTTTTCTTTTTTTTTTTTTGTAATCCATAGCCAAAATGGGAGAGGAAACCTGGCTAAAGACACCCTTATCCTTCATCCCAGAGACAGAAATATTGGATTTTGGGTTGTAATAGGTTTCTGAAACTTGAAAATCCGGGAATTACTGACATAGTTGTGCCTTTTCCACTTTACTGTTAACAGGAAACTATATTGCACAGAATTATTTAAATCATATGATACAAGAGTTTAATAGGATGATAAATCAGAAAAAAAAGGTTGAAGATACCTTGTAAAATAGATTTCACAAGTAGAGGTACAATAAAACCACCTGAGAAATGTTGCAGAAATTTAGACTCCTACTCTTTACCAGTGATCTTTTGTGTCTGAGTAGGCTGAGATGGGTCTTTGCAATATTTATATAATTTCCCAAGTGATTCTCATTTTCTAGCCCATTTTCTATTTACTTTTAGGCCATTTCAGGTAAATGAGAACCATTTCTCTTTTAGATGCTAAGGCGGAAAAGGTATCAATAACTCCCTTCGGTAAGCATTTTAAAAATTAGCATTGGCACATCTACGTATTCTAATGTGCACCTTCTTATAAGGAAAATTAACTGATTTTTTTCTGCTCTTAATAGCTATGGAAAATAATTTATTACAATGCTCCTTTTGCCATCTTTCAGAGACCTACCTTAGGTCTACTCTTTTTTGCACCCTTCCCCTCAAAAAAATGTAATTATTTTAACCTTACCATTAGGGTCTATTCTCCAAGTCTTCTTCTTTGCTCACTTGAGAAGGTCACTCAAAGAGCAAGAATACATGTTGATTTTGTGGTTGAACAATTAATGTTTTGATATACAGTTTTATACTTAGATGTTTCAGTGTAAGCCTATTTTACAGATGTTAATGAAATTAACAACAGGGCTTTATAGAAGTCGCACCACCAATACCCAAAGTGTTATGCATTTTACAGGAAAGAAAATAACCTTGACTCTGACGAAGTTAGCACCCACCTGTGAGGCTTCTCTGGAAGTCATAGGAATATGCAACATTGGAACTATTGTCAGCATTTTCGGCCTATGAATACACTAAATATCCTGGCCCCAAAATACTAACATTTCATAGAAAGATAAGCTTATTAGGCTGTCTAGTTATATATGTAGACAAAAAGCTTGTGTCTCAAAAACAAAATGTGTATGCAGTGTCTGGAGAACAGATTCAGGTTATCTGATTCTAGTCTTTCAATGTCTTTGCGAGATTTTAATCCTCTTTGTATGTAAGTAACTGATAGACATGTAAATTTTATCCCGTCTGGCTGAGGTTCCGTTGTCTTCCTTACACCTTGTGGAAAAACTAGTTTTCCCTCCATTTGCATATTTACTTCAATATTCCTGATCTATAAATGTTTCTGTTTTTTGGATTCCTTTTTAAACCAGTGATAACATCTGCCTGGTTCCCTTGTGAGTTAAATACAATCTTAATGTGTGTTCTTTTATATACATGAGAGTTATAATTTAGCCTTCTCCTGAAAATTATCTCTTAACGGATATCATCTCATGTGAAATGTGTATATTTTAAGTCTTACTGACACTAATTAGATAACTCAGTGTCAAATATTTGAAGGCTTTTATTGTCTAACTTTTGGAAACCATCCTATCATAAATACTATATTGCATATTTGATTTCGATTTTATAAAAGGACAAAAGAAACTTGAATTACAAATGGCAGAAAGGGCATTTATAATTAGGTTTCGATGCAAGCAAATTAACTACTCAGGGATGTTATTTAGTCACACAGTTCACTGGGATTATCCTTATTTCTTTGCTATACTTGGATCTCTCCTTTCCCATGACGATTCTTCTAAACGTTCACCTCCCTGTAAGCCCTCAACTACAACTCTTCTTTCACACTCAGCAAAGAATTTGCTTCTCTCCTCACAAAGAAAACCAATGTTTTTAGCTGTATGGTTCTGAATAATCATAACAGCTTGAAAGATAAGTATTAATACTCATATCGAGAAAAGGAACTGGAAATTTGGAGATACTCACTTATCCAAAGCCTGCAGAGTTGCCACCACAACCTCCGTCGGCAACCGTTCATCTTCCCTGTGGGCTAGTTCACAAAGGCTGCCATAACGAAACCACAGACTGGCGGCTAAACGACAGAAATTTATTGTCTCACAGTTCCGGAGGTTGTGATCAAGGTGTTGGCAGGTTTGGTTTCTCCTGAGGCGTCTCTCCTTGGCTTGCAGACGGCCACTTTCTCTCTGTGTCCTCCTGCAGGCTTTTTTGGGTGCACATTCATCCTTGGTTATCTCTCCTGTGTCCTAATCTCTTCTTCCTAGGATGCCAGTCACTTTGGAGTAGGGCACACCCTAATGACCTCATGTTCATTTAGTTACCTCTTTAAAGGTCCTATCTCCAAATACTGCCACATACTGAGGTCCTCAGTTTAGGGCTTCGACATATGAATTTGGGGAGGGAGGCACAATTCAGTCCATAACAACCTGACTCCCCTACTCTGTATCCCAGTTAAAAGCAAACACTAGCCTGTTTCTCTTCTGCCAATAATACCCAAAGAAAACTGCTCAGTTGGGCTTATCAATGAGGTTTTTATTTAATACTTTTTTTTATTTTGAAATAACTTTACACTTATAGGAGAGTTACAAAAATAGTGGAGAGACTTCTCTTATACCTCTTATCCAGCTTCCCCTAAGGTTGGCATCTTATGTATCATAATGTATTTTCAAAATGAAGAAATTCACACTGTTGTAATAGTATAAACTAATTTATAACCTTTTTTTTTTTCAGATTTCATGAGTTTTTCCATTCCCACTCCAGTTTTGATGTCCCTTTCTGTTCCAGACTGCGCACCAGGATCCCATATTGCCTCCAGTCATGTCTCCTTATCTTGGGCCATATAACAGTCTTTCCTTGTCTTTTATAGCCTTAACAATTTCTAATATTTTAGATGAGATAATATGTAAAATGCCCTTCAAAGTTTATCTTTTATTTTCTAATTATTAGACTGGGGTTATATATTAGGTTATGTATTATGGCAAGAATACCACAGAAGTGATGCTTGCTTTTCATTCTGTCATAACAAGGAGTCCGTGATATCCATATGCCGCATTACTGGTAGTATTAATCTTGATCATTTGGTATATTAGGTTTCTAGGGCTGCTATATTAATTTACCATAAACTTGGGGGCTTGAAACAATAGAAAGTGAGTGTCTCACAGTTCTGGAGGCCAGAAATCCAAAATCAAGTATTCATTCCCTCTGGAGGCTCTGAGGGAGAATCTGGTGATAGCCATCCATCCTTGATGTTCCTTGGCTTGTAGCTGAATCAGTCCTGTCACCATGTTGGTCTTCATATGGTCCTCTTCTGTGTCTATGGCTTTATCTTCCGCTCATTTTAAGGATACCAGTAATTGAATTTGGGGTCCATCCTGAATCCAAGGAGGTTCTCATCTTAAAGATACTTAATTAAACCTATGAAACCCTATTTTGAAATGAGGTCGTATTCACAGGTACCTTAGGTTAGGAATTGGATATATTTTAAAGGCAGGGGGAAGAAATCTCACCTAAAGTTACTATTCTTTCATTTCTAATAAATAAATACCTTGAGGGAGATATTTTGAGACTATGTAACTATTGAGACTATGTAACTATCTTATTTCTCCACAGACTTTCCACCTACTAATTTTTCAGCCATTAGTTGATCTTGCCTGTTGTTCCAATAGCAATTTTCTACTCTTTTCATCTAATAGCCATTTTCTACTCTTCTCATTCTTTCTGCATACATTAGTTAGAATTCTCAGGTAAAAAAGAAAGCTCACTCACTCTATCTATCTACCTACGAATCTGTCTATCATCTATCATCTATCTATCAGTATTGTGGTCACCAGATTTTACAAAGAAAAATACAGAATATCCAGTTAAATTTTAATTTCAGCTAAACGATGAAAATGTTCTTGTATATGTTCCATGTATATTTGAAACATACTTATATACAAAATATTCATTGTTTATCTTAAATTCAAATTTGATTGTGTGTCCTGTATTTTATCTGGCAATTCTATTCAGTATAGACACATAAGTATGTAGTATGTCCTATGGGTTGTAATCTAATACTGTCATTTTTTATTTTGCTGCTCAAATTATTCCAGCTTCGATTGACCATTGGACATTCTTTCATACTGGTTTCGATACCCTTTCACCAAGTCCCCATTTTTTTGGATCCCTTTTTTATTGTCTGACATCATAAAATGCTCTAGGCTTATCTTGTATTTTCAGAGTCCTAATTCCTTTTGATGAAGAATGGTATTTAGGAATCAAGATCTGGGCTGAAGGTGTGTTCATTGCTATTGGGCTATCATTGTTTCAAGGACCATTAAGCAGTCAGAGCTTGGAAATGTATATATGCATATTACACATGCATAGACACATACATTAGATTTATTTCTGACCTCCCTATATGTGGTGGGTACAATATTGTCCCCCTAAAAATGCCCATGTCTTAATACCCAGAGCCTCTGAATTTGTTACCTTACATGGCAAAAGGGAATTTGCAGGTGTGATTAAGTTAGGGATCTTGAGATGGAGAGATGATCTGGGTGGTCCCAATGTAATCATAAAGATTCTTAGAAGTGAAAGAAGGGGGCAGGAAAGATCAGAATCAGAGAAATTTAAAGATGCTGTGCTGCTGACTTTGGGAAGGAGGCCACAAACCTAGGAATGTAGACAGCCTGTAGAAATCTAGAAAAGGCAGGGAAATGGATTTTCCTCTAGAGCTTCCAGAGGAGAATGCAATACTCCCAACACTTTGATTTTAGTCCAGTGCTCCCCCTTTTGTACTTATAACCTCCAGAACTACAAAATAATAAATCTGTGTTTTTTTTTTTTTAAAGATTTTATTTATTTATGTGACAGAGAGACAGCCAGCGAGAGAGGGAACACAGCAGGGGGAGTGGGAGAGGAAGAAGCAGGCTCACAGCGGAAGAGCCTGATGTGGGACTCGATCCTGGATCGCCAGGATCACGCCCTGAGCCGAAGGCAGACGCTTTAACGACTGCGCTACCCAGGCGCCCCTAAATCTGTGTTGTTTTAAGCCACTAAATTTGCGGTTATTGGTTATAGCAATAACAACGAGTTCCTACTGATTTTTTCAGTTCTGATCTAACAAACCAGGGTTCAATCATGCCTTTCTCCTTTCCTTATTTGTAAATTCTTTCTCCAACAATGAGAAACCTATCTATCACTGTCTATAGTATATTGACTTATATGTTCAACTCTACTATGCACATAAATTAGTGTCAGAATTTCTAACCCATACCTCTGTATGAAACTCTTTCACTAACTAGAGTACATCATTTATGTATAGTGTACTTTGTACTTAGCCTTTTATCCTCCAGTCAAAATACTATTTTCCAAAGCAAATTACATTATTTTCTTCTCCACCTCCTTCAGTTGTTAAATTATTTATTTACATATTCTTATTTAGATTTACTTACTATAATTTACATATTATTTATTTTAGTTTCCACCTCCCATCTTGGTTGACATTTTATTAATTTCACATTCAGTAAAATTCACTACTTACGGTATACATAAATGGGTATTGATAAATGTATAGGGTCAAGTATCTTCCGACACAGATACAATATATAAGGGTTACATAGCCTCAGTATTTCCTTATCCTGTTCATTTGTACTTAATCCTACATCCTACCTCTTACCCGTGGAAGCCATGCATTTGTTTTTCTTCCCCATAATTTTGTATTTTTCAGGATATAATGTAAATTAAATCATCAATATGTAACTTTTCAGGCCTAACTTCTTTCAGTTAATAAGAGCAATTAAAAATCACTCATGTGATTTTGTGAATCAATAGTTTGTTCCTTCTTATTGCTGATAGTACTCCAGCACACACACAGTTTATCACACACACCACAGTTTATTCACTCACTTACTGAAAGACATGTGGTTGGTTTCCACTTTTGAGGGGTTATGCCCCAGGGTTTACGATATCTATTTTTAATTAACCAGTTAAATCAATAATGATTTCCATTTCAATTGTGGTGAAAGAAGCGTGTGACACTATACTCCACATTTCTTCCTCCTACCCATTATTCTACTTTTTTCATATATTTTGCTTTTATATCAGCTACAGCCACATAATATGTCAGTACTAATTTTGCTTTAAACATTCAGTTCACCTTGAAAGCAATTAAACTAAGAGAAAATGAAAATGAATGACTTATTTTGACTTTATTGGATTTCTAGTAGTGCTCACATATTTGTATAGATTTCATCGTCTGTCTGGTATCATGCTCCTTCTGTGTGAACTACTAACCTAAACATTTTTGTAAGTTAGGTAGGAGAAATTTCCTAGCTCTCTTAAACATATTATTCATAGATGAGGCCCTGAGATTTTTGGTAAAAGAGGGAAAGAAAAACAGGAAGAATGAAGGAAAAGAAGCTTATTTCAACCTAATTTCTCTAGGATCTAAGGTGTGATACATTTCATATGAACTATTTTTCTACCGTTACAACATTTTATAAAATTATGTGGTGCATTTGGTTTCATAAAGTTAATCCATGGTATCTTACGTATTAGAGCTGTATCATCTCCTCCTACAAAATAATAGTTCATGTTTAAAACATGTCATATACATATACATACACATACTGCTATGTGTATATAAAAATATATACAATATGCATCAACCCATAAAGACACACACAAAACTGTTTACTATGATTACTTAAGCATGTAAATGAGATTGAGGGTTGAAAGGGAAGTGTTACTTATAATCTGTGTATTTTCATATTCTTTGGATTTTATTATTGGCATATATTGTATACATTTCTTCAAAATAGAAAAATTGTATTTTCAAAAGTTAACTATCTTAAAAACACATCAGGGGCGCCTCGGTGGCTCAGTGGGGCGCCTGGATGGCTCAGTCGTTAAGCGTCTGCCTTCGGCTCAGGGCGTGATCCTGGCGTTCTGGGATCAAGCGCCACATCAGGCTCCTCCGCTGGGAGCCTGCTTCTTCCTCTCCCACTCCCCCTGCTGTGTTCCCTCTCTCGCTGGCTGTCTCTATCTCTGTCAAATAAATAAATAAAATCTAAAAAAAAACATACACACATCAAATTGGTTTTTCCTCAAATGTATAAGCAATGCTGCACAAAAACTATATAATTTCTAAAATCTAAGACTGCTTATAATGTACATTCTCTAAGGTTAGAAGTATGAGAAATTGTAGGTTCTATCTCTCTTGTTTTTAATTATAGATTTTAAATAACATAATCATTCAAATTTTTTGTTAATCATTTCAAATCATTAGCCCTTAAAGAATTATCCTATATTTACTGACTCAAACAAAATAATGGTGGAACCAAAGAACACATTAGTCAGTTATTACTACTGACTAAACAACTAAAAATAGGCTTCCTTAAAAATAGGGGGACTGATATTCAGCATATTTGTACTTTTCCTGTTTTGTCTGATTTTGTATTGCAGATCTCTAAAATTTGCTCCAGAATCTTTCTTGTCCATCTGGAACCATCTTTGAATACTATATCATTGCTATGCCTCACTCTAATGATTTAGTGGACTTATAAATCATTAGAAACACCGATCTGGCTGATGATGCATTTGAGTAATACATCATCAGAAAAAGGTGCTGAGATGATATATTACCCCAAAGATGGCGCTGTGTAGAATAGAATCCAGGAAGACTTCTAGTAGCTGCACAGAGTGCTTACTTTGGAGAGGGCTTCATTTAAAAAAACATTCACTCTTTTGGCTAAATTTTAATCCATCATTAAATACCTTGTTACAAGACTTCCATTCTAACCATTTGTTCCTAAAATCAGACATTCCGGGAAATATATCACGTTTTTGAGGGAATATTATTCTTTCTTCGTCAAGAAATGCATTGACGTGATATTTTGGAATTTATTGAATATTAATTTTCTACATCTCTCAGTGATAATATGTAAGACTGTATAATACAGAGGTGCTTTTCATCATCAATATTAATAATCATTTTGCATATTCTAAAATAGCAATACTAGAATAATGTGACTCAAGAGACACATCTACAATCATTATTAACATAGAGCCATATAATTCCTATGTGAAGCATAGTCCTTAAAATAGTATAATTTAAAAATAAGTTCTCTCGACCTGTGGATTAAATATGAGTTTTATATATCTCGAGAGCCAAAGTTCATAAATCTCTTAATATTTAATTATTATTATTCACTCTATTGATTTTCTATTTGTGAGAAATATTGTACCGTATTTTTCATACTAATTGACGTCTGCACTCTAAAATTATTTTGTTTTGTTTTTAAATAAAAAGGAGCAATGTGGCAAATGAAATAAGCACCCTTACACACTTTTAATATTAATATAAAATGATATAATCATAACCTTACGCCAAAGCCTTACTCTGATGTGAAAAGAAATGTCTTATGGGTTTTGCAGATTTTTCCTCTCTGATGATTCTGATGCACATTTGGGCTCATTAATCACTGTTCTAAAGCACCTGAGTGCCTTGGATTTCAGGGGGAAAACTTGACCCTTGGATATTAAAGAAAGAAGAATTTTCTTTTATTTTTCCTCCAACATACCCCACTCCCACCCTGCCCAATCCAGTTCCCATCTAATTCCTGTCCAAAACCAGTGGGCAGAAAATTTTATCCATTCTTTTCAGGATAAATGTTGCTTTCTACTCAAAAAGAGGCATCTTACTTGACCCACTGGGGACGATTTCAATAGCCAGAGACTACATCCAAGAGTATGGGTGTTAAATCACCTAACATGAACACCCATAATCATGATCCCTTGCCCTGTAGCCGTTACTTCTTCCTTGTTAGGGGAGAAAGTCAGCTTGATCCAGCCTGCCTGTGATGGTCTGACCATCTCCTTTCAGCACACATCTCATCCTTTAGGATAAGCAAAAATGATCAGGCCTAGATAGCTCAAATCCAGAGCAACAACAATAATACTGAATATTTGTTTTATATAATCTAAGGAGTCTTAATTATAAATATTCACCTATTTTCGTTACTAAGCAGAACTTTTAACGTATTCATTTACAAATTCTCCATTTTGTTTACTTTCAAACCACTCAAGTCTTTTCCAAGGACAATAGAGGGTATTTACTTTACATCTGCTTGATTAAATGACCTGATAAAGTGATTCTTCCCATATAAAGAAGCTGTTAGCTTGAAAAGGTAAATTCCAATCTTCTTTTTAGATGGTAGAAAATACTTATGACTTTGAAATTGGCAGTTTTTCCTGCCAGGCTCCACAGGATGTCTCATTATACAAGCTTCAGGGAAGAAATTTAGACACTTTTTTTTAAAGGCTAAGAATGCTTTTTACACACAGGCACAATAATTCCTCTATGAGGAATACTAAACAAATAATCCAAAATACAGGAAAAGCTACCCTCAAATATATGCATAGAAATATTATTGACAATAATGAAATAATAGGAACAATCTAAGTGTCCAACGATAGGGGACTGCAGGCAAACCACAGGGAAAGTCTTTCTAGCTAATGTTAGAATATCTCTTGGTTTTTAATAGCAAAATTTCATATAATATACCTTTCTTTCACTATAATGTTTGTCAGTCATTATAGAGGAAAAATTTTTATTTGTATTTTTAAAACACAATAAGACATTTTTAACAAAATGGTATTTGGGAAAATCTTGCTACATTCCAAATAGATCAGTATTTGGTTACACATTTGGAAAAGCATGCTGAGTCCAAAAAGAGGCAGATATCTCATGGAGGTGGCTGGCCATAGAAAGATATTGCATGATTGCATCCAGGATTCTGCTATAATGGACATTTCTTTAAAAAAATAGCTTGATATTGCTTTTGCATGTGACAAAGAAACTTATGACTAAAATTCACATGTTGATGTTTTCCTCAGATTTCTTTATTTTTTTAGGGAAAAAAAAGTTAAGCTTCTGCTAAGCCCCTATTCCTCCCTCATATTTTGACCTTCACTCCTTTCCCAGATACAGTGAATATCATGAGTTTGGTGTATATCATTCTTATGCATATCTTGTGTTATTTCACACACACACAAGATCATGTAGTATTTTGCGTATTTTAGAGTACATAAATATTATAGTATATGCATTTTTTTCAATTGGTTATTTTCACTCAGTGTTGTAATTTTGCAATATCTCCATGTTGTCCTGTATCAACCTAGTTCATTCATCTTAACTAGTATTTTATATTCTATAGTGGGAATAAACCTTTCCTCAAGATATGAATCATTAATTTTTCATTTTTTAAATATTTTAAAAACCTGACAATTACAATAAACATTTTTGTACATCTCCCTCCTTCTGATACCTACTCATATATAATGTTGCTGGGTGAAAGGGAGCCAGGAATTTCCTTCCCTTTGGGTGATCACGAGCCTGTGGTGCCAGTGGAGACCATATAGGTTGCCTAGAGTTCCATCTCACCCAAAAGTAACAAGGCACCTCTCTCCTACTCACTAGGGTGGTATCAAAGAAGACTAGTGGAGAGTCAGGACTATCACTGCTTCCCAGATGTAGTGAGGCCACTCCTCTATGATGTCAGTAGAGGCCACTTGGGCAGTAGTAATGAAGCACTCCAACTCCTCCAGCCATGGATGTATAAAAGGAGGTTAGTGGAGAGTCAGAAGTCTACTTCTGTCCAGCAGTAATAAGGAGCCTCTGCCTTGGGTGTGGATGGAATCTGAGTGGAGAACCTGGGCTTCTACCCCCACCTAACACTAACAGGGCAGAGTACCCTTCCCCCTTCCAACAGACAGGTGTCAGAGGAAGGCAACTAAAATAGGTTTGATAAGGCCCTAGTTTGATAACATAATGCTTTTAAAAAGTCTAAGTTTCAGTAGAAAATCATCTGGTATACAAAGAACCAGAAAGATCTCAAAGTGAATGGAAAAGGACAATCAATACATGTCAACACTGGGATGACAAGAAATGTTAGCATTATTTAACAATGATTTTAAAGCAGCCATTATAAAAAAAATGTGTCAATGAGCATTAGGAATAAATGAAAACATAATAAACAATAATAAAAAATAATAAAATAGAAACATAATAATAAAAACATAATAAGCAAATAAAAATTTTAGAACAATAACCAAAATTAAAAACTCAGTGTACAGGCTCAATAGTGGAATGAAGAAGAAGATGAAAGAATGAGTGAACTGGAAGCTGTAGAACAATAGAAATTACCCAATATGAACAACAGACAAAAAATAGACTTAAAAAAATATGAACAGAGCCTCAGGGACCTGTGGGACTATAGCAAAAGACTGGTGTGACCTGGATGAATCTCCAGAGAATTATGGGGAACAGAAAATACAAAACAACAACCCCCCCCCAAAAAAACCCAAAAAACAATCTCAAAAGAATATATACTGTATGACCGTTTATATAATATTTTTGAAATTAAACAAAATACATATATGTAGTATATGAGAGAAATGGAGAACAGATTAGTGGTTGCAGGGGTTAAGAAGGGGGCCAAGATGGGAGTGGAGTAGTATGGCTATAAAAGGGCAATATTAAGGAATCCTTGTGGCGATAGACGTTTTGTATCTTGACTCTATCAATGATAATATACTTGTCAGGCTAATATACCATAGTTTGTTAATTTCTTTAGGAGAGACTCCAAATGCAATCACATTGAGGATTGGGTTTCAGCATAGGAATTCTGGGAAGACATGTTCAGTTCATGGCAACAGTAGAGCCATATTATTGCCAAGAAGAGTTATGCTCAATCAGTGCTTGTTGGTGCATTTCAACAGACTTCAATCACTTATTAGATAAAAATGGATTTTCTTTGTTGATTAGATTTAAAATTTTTAAGTTATTAATGAGATTAGACTTTTTATATGTTCTTATATTTACATGTATCACATAGTTTATTTATATTTTTATATATTTATCTGACTTTTAAAAAGTTAAATATGAAGCCCCATTCAGCTTATATTTGGACTCTTATTGTTATCCTTATTAACTCATATGAGCTATACATTTTTTAAGGATTTTTATTTCTTGACAACAATTTTGTAAATATTTTTCTTTTTCTTTTTTTTTTTTTAGTTTGTCTTGTGATTCTGTTTGTTTCTTTTTTAAGTGGGTATCTTTGATGCAAGGAGATTTAAAAGAACTATTTTCAAAACAATAGATCGTTTCCTCCATGATTTCTTCCATCGATCTGACATATAGAAAGTTCTCACCTATCCCATGATATGACAAAATATTCAATTATATTTTATTTGGAAGTTTTACAGGTTTTTAAAAAATCTTACATTTTCACCTCTCTAGAGTTTATTTTGGTATAAAGTGGGGATCTCAGATGATACTTCTTTCATGAGACCTAAGGCAAAGAGTTACTTGCTCCCGCAACAATTTGTAAGGTCATATATCCTTTTCTAAGTTATTAAAATGAATGAGGTCTCCTTTAGCATGTGTTTCTCTTTAAAATTTAATCCATTAATTAATTGGTTTTAAAAATTTGAATATAGTTGACGCACAATGTTACTTTAGTTTTAGGCATACAAGTTAGTGATTTGACTTACCACCAGCTACTGTCTGTTCTGTTACATGGTTATTACAATACTGTTGACTATATTCCTTATTCCTGTGACTTACTGATTCCATAATTGGAGGCCTATGTATCTCCCTTTGCCCCTCACCCATTTTGTTCAAACACCCTCCCCTGCTACTGGCAACCATCAGTTTGTGCTCTGTATTTGTATGTCTGGTTCTGCTTTTTGTTTGTTCATTCACTTGTTTCTGCTATTGTAGGTATGTAATACTGTAGACACTTTCACTGGTGTCATATTTTCATGATTCTTCCTCATACATATGTTTAAATACCTGGTAGTGTTTGTCCTCTGTTTCCTCCTGAACAAAAGCCTTGCTTTTCAAATTTTCTTTGCCACTCTTGTTTGCTCAAGTGTTTTAAAAAGTTAAATAAACATCATAACATGAATTTAACAGTTTTTAATGTTTTTATGTACAAACAAGCATATTAGCATGAGAATTATTTGTCTGCTTGAGAAAAATTGTTTCTTAAAACTTCATGAATTGTCATCTTTCAGGGCAAGAGAAGATAATTTTCTGATAAATTTTTGAAGAATTTATACATATATTTGGAATGTTCATTTTACTTAGGTAATTTAGGCAATTTATAACTTATTCAGAAAAATGACCATTTAACTGATTTTGAAGTTTATCCTGGCAAAGTTTTATATAGTACTTTCTAAAATTATCCAGGCATACTTTATTCTAAATTTTAGTTCAAAATTTTAAAATGTATTTTCTTTCTAATTAATTATATTTGTGAAGCTTTGAATATATTGTTGAATTTTTTCAAAAGAATTAGTTCATGCTTCCATTTATGAAACCTAATTATCATGAGTTACTCTGCTGCATGTGTTTCTAATTTTAATATTTTATTCATAGTCAATGTATAAATGACCATGTTATATATAATTCATATGTAATACATTAGGTAGGTATGTAAAATATATAATTGTATATAATTATTTCTAATTTATGCAATTGTATACTTAGTTTTTAAGATAAATATTTTGCTTATAAACTACATACTATTTATATATCATATATATAAATTAAACTTTTTTTCAAAATTTAATACGCAATAATCTATTTATTATGTTGAATAAAAACCAAGGTCTTAATCATTTAGATAAATTTTGTAACTTTTGATGCTCTGAATTTAGTTCATATTCAAGGATTTTGATGTATTTTTAGAGTGTATGAGTTTCTCTTCTACACTGTAGGTACATGAAAATTTAACATTCAACACTTGTGATTTTGTTTGTTTACTTAATATATAATATTAATACTTGTGGTTTGGGAATGGCTTTTTTTAAGAATTGGTGGTGGTTTCCTTAGTGGCTTAGCATATTATCATATTTTTATTATTGGTTATCATTGATATTATTGATATTATTATATTATCATATCAAAAAATATTTTTAAAATATTCCAAGCCTGCTTCAAATGTTGAATGCTCCATAAATGTGCATAAGTATACATACATAGATAGATGAACAGATAGGTAAATATGCAAAAATGCTATTTTAATATATGAAAGAGTAACATGTTAAGTTACATTTTGTGATCTATTCATTGTTAATTGCTAAAAAGATAAGCTTGTAGAAAATAAATTATGGAAACTATAAATTAGAGACTACAAACCTCTTGAGGACTTGTTCAGTGTGATAGAGGCATTTTATAATATTCCTATTTATCACTGTAAGAAACTGTTAGTATTGAGAATTGTTTCCTGCTGAAAGTTGATATTAGTAAGGTACAAATACAGAACATAAGTAAAATTATTTCTCCTTTCAGTTAAGTACATTATATAAGCCTTTTAAGTTAATTTTTAAAAATAAATTTATTTGTGCAGTTCCAATGCACACGAATAAATATAATTCCTTTTACTGAAATTGGGATTTCCCTCTGTTTGGAGGAGGTGTCCTATCACTTAACATTTTTTTCCCAACTGCAGTTTGACTATTTCCCAGAAGGACATTTCCTTTAATTTCCTTTTGGATTATCTAGCTCTCCGGATTTAAATTTAAAGTTTAAAAGAACCATTTGATTTTAATAACTTTTATGTGTAGTGCTCCATTGAATTTGGGCTTTAGCACATAGAACTACTTTTCCATAAGGTGATTTCTAGTAAATCCCTGTGTGTAAAAGCAAGATAAACACACATCACTGAGTTTGTTATTGCAATTAAATTATTGGATTTTTACATTTGAATATGTTTTGAGCGTTGAAAAGCATGAAGAGCCTGTTTTCTCATGTCGGTCATGGACACTTTTCTGACATTTAATAACTTGAAATAAGCCTGCCAATATTCTTAAATGTTTCAGAATATGAAAATGCTACATATTTCATATGGGAAAACAAATTCAGTAAACCACGTTTGCTTAATAGCAACCTAGATAAACTCTTCCACAGAGTTCGTTTTGTGAAGTCTAAATTCTTCTTTAAAATACTCTAATTTAGATTTTCCCATTAAAATATTTGCCCTCTTATACAAATCTTCTTTTATATAGTGTTTCACTTATTTGGTTCAGACTAAATTTGACTAAATTTGCTCTCACTGAAATCTTCTTTTAATGACCATTTATGTGCACCACTAATTATGAGCTATATGTACTCTACCAGTACTCTTGATAAATGCACACTTTAGCATCAAGTGAGTAGTAGAGCTAATTTATCTCTTCATATATATAGTCATTCATTACTCAATGTCATTCACTTATCCCCTAAATCACTTATACAGTTATCCAAAAATATTTTTTTCACTTGATGAAACACTAGCATGTATTAGATACCCTGTTGATCTTGAAAAAACTTTTAAGCCAAATTTTCCCTTGTGTAGTGAGTGTAGTGACCATGAGTAGACAATGTGAACTTCTAATATTAGACTTAAATGCATCTTTCTCAAAACTTACTTCCACTACAACCAATACAACCAGTACTCAGCATGGAGCCAGACACTTCATTGATGCTATTCTTACTGCAGTTTTCTTAATTTTATGAGAACGTGTATGTGTGTATGCATGCATGAGAGAGAGAGAAGTGATGTGGTAGTTAACTTTTATTGGTCACAACATAGTTATGGGTACATATGAGAGCAGTGAATTCTCAATTGACCTTAGAATTCCATTTTCCAAATGATATATTAAACTGAAAAAAATACTAAGAACAAATTACATGTTACCAAGGGTTTTTTTGGGGGGGGATACAATATTAACAAAACATGCTATGTTTAAAATTATTTAGGAATAATAATTTTAAAAAATATTTTATTTATTTATTTGACAGAGCGGGAGACCACACGTGAGCACAAGCAGGGAGAGTGGCAGGCAGAGGGAGAGGGAGAAGCAGTCTCCCTGCTGATCAGGGAGCCAGATTCGATTCCAAGCTTGATCCCAGGACCCTGGGATCAAGACCTGAGCCGAAGGCAGATGCTTAACCGGCAGAGTTACCCAGGTGCCCCTAGGAATAATAGTCTTACAAGAAAATATCAGAAGAGAGAGAACATTTTTTTAGAGTTATGATTTTTGTTCAAGAGCCAGTGTGCTAGGTAGCCCCTCCAAAGTGTTGTATGTGATAGCGTTTATATTTATTAAGAAAAATTAGGTTACACATAGTATATAAAGCTAGTGGGATAGTATTGGTCTCAAAGCATGTGCCATTTTTGCTGACAGGTAATTAATTCTATTCTTTCTCTTTTTTGTACTTCATTCCAAAGGTACATTAAATCTCTAATGTAAACACTTTAGGTGATAACAGACACTATATTTCTTGGAGAGACAAAATTAGCTCCTATCTATTTTGAGAATTAACCAAATTAATTCTCTTTTCTGATTGGTAAGTTTGTTGTTAGTCTTATATTTTCTGTAGACTTGGGTTGAGAATGATGTCACCACTGCACTAAAAGTTGGCACAGGTTTTTTATATACTTCATGAGAGTTATTTTTCGTGGTATTATTATTCTAAATAAATTTGTTCCCTTTGTTTTTCTTCTTTCATCTTTGAATTAAACAAATATCCACATAGAATCTTCTCTTTGAGAGAGACTGCACAAGGCACTCTGCTTTGCCTCAGAGGAATGTAAAGGTCAATGCAATGGTTGATATCGGTGCTGAATGGTGGTACAAAAAACTATGGACAAAGGGAAAAGTAATTGTAACTTGGTGGATAATGTGCATTTTTTACTTTACTTTTTTTTTAATAGCTTTAAATAAAACCTTAAAACACAGATATTGGAAAAACAAATATATTTAATTAATATGTTTTTAATTCCTACTACAGTTTAGATTGTGCCGAGGATATTAATCTACATAATTGAAAAAACAAAAGCATCAGACCACACAAGTCTTGGGTTCCCTAACTGAGAACGATTTTGATAGAGAAAATAATCTCATCTGTGCTAGTTTTAAATAAGAAAATACACTAGAAATTTCACAAAATTTTAGAAACTTAAATTCTGAAAGTACCACATGGCCTGAAAAGAGACTAGAACCAGAAATTGGAAACATCAAAATAAATGCAACTGTCTTCTGTTTTCTAGCATTTCAGGGTTTGTTACCTCCTTTTTGTCCCCCAAGAAATGGTTCAAAATTTTATTTTCTTTCTTATGTGCATCCTTCTCTGCTAACTTCCAGCTCAATACTGGTAAACTGGAGTCTACATTCTAAATTTTAATTCCCAGGAGGGAAAATATGATGGATGCAGCTTAGATCAGGAAACCATCCTTGGCTAGCCATCTATTACCCATGACTGGGAGTAGGGTCAGGTCACATCAAGGGCTATTGTTTCCTGTCCAATGTTGAAAGTTCTCTGTAAAAGGGTCATAAAGAAGCGGTAGTCATAGGTTACTAGATTCAGAAAATTTAATCATTTTGCTCTGAACTGTCTACATTTCGTCTGATTTATACCATGCTTTAGTTTGGATGGCACCTAAAATAATCTTGCTCATGAAATGTAATTTTTTAAAATAATAGCACCTGCAGAATTCAACAGAAGTGTGTAAGTTTCTAAGATAGTCGAAACGAGGTCTTTGAGAGGAGAAATGGTTTCATCAGGTGTGCTAGTAAAAAAAAAAATAGTATAATAGAGTTACAAAATAGCCTTGGGGTACAAAATATCAGTGAATCTATTGTGGTAATTCAAAACATAGTGGCCGCAGTTGGAAATAAACTGATATCTGGGCATTTTCTCACATAAGCTTTCAGCTATTATTAGACATGCCATAAATCAATATGGTTCTACACCTAGTATCTTTCTCTTCATCTCAATCCACACTGTACCCATTAGTGATCATGTTGTGTTCTACTGTCACTCACCTAAAACCAAAACAACACAAATTTTGGTTTTCGAAGTTACAGCTTAAACATATAAGAGGTCCGCACACTGGATGCGTGTCTGGGTAATCAGACCACCTCTGCCCTCTGGAAATTTATCTCTTATGAGATAGAAATTTGATCATCAGTATCCTCCTTTGTAATTAAAGACCACTCAGACAATTGAAGTACATATACAGAGGCTTAGGATTAATTTTTCCTTTACTAGTTTGTTTGAGGGTTTTTTTTGTTTTTTTTTTTTTTCCTTTTCCAAGTTGAAATGATTCTATTTGATGCTAACTATGTAACTCTGTTTCTTATCCTATATATCACGGCTTGGGCATCTTCACAAACCATTTATCTATCAGAGGTAAAGAAACTGCTTGATTCTTAGGAGAGAATAAGAGTAGCAGCTGGAAACTTATTGTTAGTCTTAGTAGTTTTATTTAATTTTAAGGCCCTAACCTGTCCTAGTCAAGGATAATTTGGTTGTAAAGAGCTGAAACCCACTGAGAGAAACTCAGTAAAAAGGGGAAAGAGGTTATTATGTAAATATAGCAGAGTCTTAAGGAATCCAAATGAAGCAAATATAGCTAGACTTTATAGCAACTGGATCTCTCTCTCTCTCTTTCTCTCTTTTCCTTCCTTCCAACATCTTTTCTCCTTTATGGTCTCCACTGCTTTCATTTGTTTTCATATTCAGTCTTCTCCTCTCTCATCCCGTTGTCGATACTTCGTGATGGCCAACCTAAAGCTGTAAGCTTAGTCCCCAAGACTCAACGATCTTTCAGTTCAACACTTCATAGTTAACTGATGTATTTTCAGGCCTTGCTTCAAATTTTGAACTGGTAATATAATTATTTCAATTTCAGTCAGGTGTCCATAGCTGGTTAGCCCTGGCTGGGAATGGAGGCAGATTTAATATTGAGGTCTCCTCTTTTAGGGCTTTAGACAAGTCAGATTCTCTAGGAAAATGTGGCTGTGTGGGAAGTCCTTTGCATTTTCCACATAGCTCTTGCAGTTCTGAATTAAGGTTTGAAAAATTATTAACTATTAAATATCTATTATATATTAGGCATCTAGCTTAGGTTTTATTGTATTTATTTAATATTATTTTTACAATAATCCTGTGATAGGTAAGTGAATTATTACTACCTATTAAAATTTAAAAAAATGAGAGCAACTTTAAATGATTCTTTGGTAGGAGGATATATAGTGGAAACTGACAAGAAGAAAGTAACCCACATAGGAAGGAAGGTAGGAAAGAAATACCCAATATGTCAGAAAATGTCAAATGAATAAAGGAATCTTTGAAAAAGGAAACAATATTGAAAAATTTTGAAAAAGTATTGAAGAGAAAAATAGTTGATGTCTCTTATAGCCATGAAAGAAAGAGAAAGAACACTTAGATAACATTTTTTATAATTTGTCCAAGAAAAAAATCACAAAACGGATTAATTCGGGCTAATATATATATGCACACACATACATATACAGAGAGAGAGAGAGAACATTTGCTTGGCCTTTTTTGGTTTTTGGTTACTGGACAAGTGATGACAAGGTTGCATCCACTTTGTTTTGGTGCCTCTCTTTATCAGTATCTAGAGATTTTTCACTTGGGATTTGACAAGGACAACAATAGGATTAAAAACAAATACAGAGAATAACCACATAGGCTTTGAGGAGGACAGGTATCTGCATATGATTCTGGGGAAGTTACTTAAACCCTGTAGGCTCTGAAATAGGGATGTTAATACCCACCCCACAGGGTGGTTTTGACGACGAAGTGAGAAAACTATGAACTAGAAGAATATATATCATAAATGAGAGTGATTACTAATATAATGGAGCAAATTTCATACATTATGTAACCATGGCTGCAACTTGCTTTGTTTTTTGTTTGTTCTTCTTCACCAGAATATTATTAAAGCAATATGCCAATAATGACAAGTGCAGCTTCTTGGTCCTACTCCTAGATCCTTGCCTTCTCATCATTCTTGTTGTTTATTCTGAATTATTTGTTTGCTTTTGGTCCACATTGTCTTGATTTCATTCTATTGCCAACTAATACACACACTGCAGTGAGTTCTTGCATTTTGTCAGTGATTTTTCAAAACTGTCCCATTTTGGAGCAATAAATTATATGATTACCACAGCTATTAGAGGAACTGACTCAATTAGCTATTTCTCAGCCCAAGTCCTTGGTGGTCCTTTCTTAGTAGATGAGCAACTCTTAAAAGTAAGAGTTCCCAAGGAATTACAAGAAGCCGATGTCTTGAATCGAGCTTTTTTTTTTCTTTTTTAAAGGAAACTATAAATAAGACCTCAGATTGTGAGATTTTGATACAATACTACCATTCAACAAACTCCAGCCTCCCTTGAGTCCTACAGGTTCAGCTGAGAGAAATAACCTTGGTTTAATTGGAAGGTCTGAAGAATCCTGCTTTATACCTTCTGGTTCAGAAGTTGAACCCCCTTGGACTTTCCTTATTTACCTGAATTCCCAGAAGTCACAAACATCAGAAAAGGGATGACAGCAAAGTCTTCAGTAATGATAATAGTCTTCAAAAATGATTACGAAGAGACCAGGGTTGAAAAAAAAGGATTATAACATATGTAAAACTAACATATTTTATCTTTTATGGATGCAGAAATTCTCAGCAGTTCAGAAACCTGTGCAATCATGATGCTGTGAAATTTCTTTGAACTCTCCTAATTTGGGTTTGATGCAGCCCATTTGTTTAAAATGTTTAATAACTTATGCACTAATTGCTTGTTTAAAGCCACACTGACTGGCAAGCTTTCTGTTACTACTGATAAAATATAGATCACCCTGAATATTTATGCATAATTTGCATGTGAGTGACACTTATGATTAACACAAACTTAATTTGTTAGTGAAATAAAATTTAAAAAATGTCTTCATATGTTCTACTGAAATGATTAGCAGAGGTCATTAATCAAAGAAGTTTCTTTTGTTCTTAATTTTATGCCAGATGAATGAATAAAGATACACAAAAAAAGACTATTTGGTTGGTCTTGGGCTTCCATTAAAAAGACTTAATTTTTTAATGAGCCAGATAATTTCAGAGCCTAAGCTACTGTGATGCAATTAGGCATTTTTAAAAATGTCCTTAACACTTTCATATCACGAAGTTACATATGTTTCTGTCTTGCCAAATTCATTCTTTCATTTAAAAAACTGTGGGACTTGGCGTATTTTTAAGGAATATAAATTTTTAACTCTACTTCACCGTCCCTTGCAATTATAGAGAAGGACATTAATTTCATCTTAAACAAACTAAACCTTAACTCATTTATCTTCAACAAGCTAATGAAAGACAGGGTCCAATCCACAAAAAAGTAACCAAACCTCATTATGAAGCCCAATTTCTCAACTCTCTGGATCAGGCTAGGAATAAGGTTATTACGATCCTGAAATTAAAATTGAAAATTAAGTGATTTATAAAGCTTCACTTAGTTATTTTGAATTCTTCTCTACCCCTCATATCCCAAACAACTATAGGTTAGATTTTCTCCAATTATGTTTTAGTTTTCTAGTAAGATCTCTGCTACTTCTTCCTCTGTTATACCCTGGAGGTATTGGCTAGAAGAATACCCAGTGCAGAAGGAAATAATCTTTATGTTCACAGGTGACAATTGAAAATCACGAGAATTCTGAGATCCTTTCTGCATTCTGCCACAATTTAAAAAATGAGATCCTGTCTTTGGGTGCAAATGTTTCTTCACTTTAAAAAGATTGAGTTGTGACTGAGTCAAGTAAGGGGTTCAGAAATTTTGTTTTTGGAACTATGAATCCATTAATGAGTAAAACAGGAAGCGGTAGTCTTGCTCTTATAAACTCTCAAAAAATGGAGAATCATATCTGATTACAATAGGAATAATATGTACTCTATTTAGGACACCTGGGTGGCTCAGTTGGTTAAGCATCTGCCTTTGGTTCAGGTCATGATCCCAGGGTCCTGGAATCGAGTTCCTGTCAGGCTCCTTGCTCAATAGGGAGCCTGCTTCAACCTCTGCCTGCCACTCTCCCTGCTTGTGTTCTCTTTCTCTGAAAAATAAATAAAATATTTTTTTAAAAATATGTACTCTATCTAGCAATGTAGAAAAATGCAAAAAAAACCATAGATAGATATAATTAAAGTAGAATTAGTAGAAATGGAGAATGAAAAATGTTTTGTTAGTACTGTCCAGGGGGGCAAGTGATCTTATTTTAAATCCCTGGCCTCAGTTGTATGTACAGAAGTAGATATAAATATATACAGAAGTGATAAAAAGATGACTTATCAAGGTATAAAGGAGAGTGAATAATTATGACCTACTTTATACAGTCCAACTATTTTTGTAGATACTTTTTGTTTCATTCATATTGTGTGTTTTCTTATAGATTCTCCCATATCTTAGCCTTGCTATGAGTAATAATATTCATGTGTAAATTGTTAGCTATCATTGTTATTTTTGTTAAACATTATTTAACATTGATTCAAGTCAGTTTGTTTGACTAATCCACTTTCAGACAGCTAATAACTGAGTTTTTAATCTATCACGGAAGCAGACTATGATTAATGGTGAACACTAACAAGATAATATGGAACATTAGTTCCTGTCTGAAAAATATTACCTGACATTTCTAAATAAAACGTGAGTTTAAGAGAGGTCATTTTTTAGGACTTCCTGAAGCTAATTTCATCAGGCCTAATAACAGTGCCACATGTTTCCTTAATTAAAAAAAAAATCTAGACATCAAATGCATTATCATCACCAACATTTAAGACCTTTCCTTTGATCAAAGAACTATGACTAAACCCAATGTTTCAAAGGGGTACTAATGCACACATGGGTTTCTCACAAACAATGATTTGAATGCAAGGAGGAACAATTGGTTGATGCATAGATGATACAACATAACATATATTTGTTTCATTGCTGAATGACAAGAAGGGCTCCTGGTTACAGAGAGACGAGTAATCCTCAGAGACCTTAGAGCAGTCATGGAAGATTTCACAGAGGGAAAGCTTGTGTTGACTTCACAACAGAGAGATGAGGAGCCATGACAGAAGCAGGAAAGTGGCAGAAAGCAGGGAGCACCACCAATTTTTTTTTAATTTTATTTATTTATTTATTTATTCATTTATTTATTTGAGAGAGAGAGTGTGTGCAAGCAGGGAGCGGGGCAGAGGAAGAGGACAGAGAATCTTAAGTAGACTCTGTACTAAACACGATCCTCATGTGGAGATTGATCTCACAGCCCTGAGATCATGACCTGAGCCAAAACCAAGAGTCAGACATTTAATAGACTGAGCCGCCCAAGTGCCCCACTACTGAATTTTTTTTTTAAGATTTTATTTATTCATTTGAAAGAAAGAGAATGAACAAGAGAGAGAGAGAGAGAGCCCAAGCAGGCAGAGGGGCAGAAGAAAGGGGAGAAGCAGACTCCCCACTGAGCAGGGACCACCCCTCCCCCCCCATTGCAGGACTCCATCCCAGGACCCTGGGATCATAACCTGGGCTGAAGGCAGACACTTAACCAAATGAGCCACCCAGGCTTCCCTCCAACTACTGAATTTTTAAGTCAGTGATAGGATCAGTTTAGCTGAAGTGTTTTGAGTCTTGGGGTTTTTTTTGTGTGTGTTTTATACATGAAATAAACAATGTATTATACGTTATTTTAACAGTTCAAACAACATCTTGTTCTTACAAAAGTGTGTGTGTAGGGGAGATTTTGTCCTTCATTGGAAAATATGCATTGTCCATAGCAAACACTTCCAAGTTATTTGATTCTGATTGATGGGAGCTATTTTGAAATTCCTTAAGTTATAGATAATTGGTAGCAATACAAAAACAATGTATGTCTGTAGACATGCTGCATGAATTTTGACTTGCGTGGTGCCAAGCCTCCTATCTCTGTTGCTGCCATGGAAAAATCAGCATTCCCTCCTTTTGCACATTCCTTTCTGTGTTCTTAATCTATAAACGTATTTCCTTCTTGGATTCTCCTTTGAATTGGTTGCAACATCTCACCAGTTTCCTCACTGATGTGTTAAAAGCTTAAAAACAGATTCATTTTTATATGTGTATGAGAATCATGACTTGACCTTTTTTGAAAATTAGCTTTTAGAAAACAGATGATTCCAAAATCCCACTATTTCATTTGGAAGACTGGAAGTTAGACAATTTGTTTTTCAAGTTTATCTTTGCAGACATAATTGTTTTCAAAAATCAGACTTCTTTTCCCAATAGAATCACACATCAATGAAAATACTTCCAATATTTTTAAAATGTTATTTCCGTAGCAGAAGTTTATTCTACCAAAGTGGTTGTTCTTTCTCCCATCAATAAATGTTTTTGTTTTGTTTTGTTTTGTTTTCTGGAAAGGACAGATTAACTGTTTTGTTTTGTTTTTCTTTAAATATCTGCCAGGGCACATTCTATTGATAGTCTTTCACCATCACAGAAAAGGTCAGCAAATTTGAACACATAACTTTTTATAAAACAAAAGTAAAAAAAATAAAATACTTCTAACCTAGCTTAGAACTTACCCACTGTATGACCTTAGTTCAGTTATTTTGCATCATTGTAACTGTTTCCTTGCTTGTCAAATGGCAAAACCAACCAACAAAAAACAAAACAAAGCAAAAAAACCCCTACATATATCATAGGATTGTTGTGAGGTTTAATGAGTTAATCTATTAAAAGTGTTTAGGGGCACAGGTTGGTTTAGGTGGCCCAGTCAGTTAAGCATCCTACTCTTGGTTTCTGCTCAGGTCATGATCTCAGGGTCCTGAAATCAAGCCACTTCAGGCTCTGTGCTCAGCCCAGAGTTTGCTTGAGGTTCTCTCCCTCTCCCTTTTCCCTTCCCTCTGCTCACACTCTCCCTGTCTCTCTCTAAACAAAATAAAATTTTAAAAAGTATTTAAAACTATGCTTAACACATAAGTATTATTTAGGTGTTTGAATACCTGTAAAATGGGTATAAAACCAAATCTATTTAGAAAGATACCTTGACGAGTAACAGTGACATTGCATGTGAAGTGCATAGCATTGTTTCATGTTTGTGGTTAAGTGTTTAATCATTATTATTGTTACTGACATCAACTTCATGAGATGATGTGTTGGCAGTAATGGTAAAAAGGAGAGGAAATACAAAAGGTATTATGAAAACATTTACATTTGATGATCTCAAGAGAGGAAATGAGAAAAATTACAACTTAAATGAATTGAGCCTATTTTAGTACTTTAAAATATTGTCCCTGGGTCTCTCTTTTTTTTTTCAACTTGGTCTGATCTGAGAAGATCTAATTTCTTCTTTTTCTATACAGTGAAAATGAACATAATTTTATGATCTCAGTTTTTAGTATGTTGTTCATCTTTCTTATTGAAATACACAGTGTCTTCTGCATTGTAAGGATAGTTGTCACACAGTGTTATATTAATTTCAGGTATGCACCATAGTGATTTGACAATTGTATACATTATTATTCAACCCTCACCACAATAAGTATAGTCATCACCTATCACTATACAATGTTATTATTGACTATATTATTATTGACTATATTTCCATGTTGTATTTTTCATTTTCATGATTTATTTATTTTATAACTGGAAGTTTGTACCTCGTAAACGCCTCACCTATGCACATACTACATTCTTTGGAAGGAAAACACTATATGCAGCCCACACTAAGGGGCTCTACTTCTTTGAAGATGAAGATCTAAAAAAATTATTTGAAATTCTCCTGCATGGGAAGTTTGTCTCTTCGTTCCCATTTATATATTTGTCCAGTCATGTATTTTTATCCATATGAACTCATAGATATTTATTTCATGATTTGAGTTGCAATCTGATACTACTTTATTTATTTTGTTGCTCAAATTGATCTTGCTTTAGTCATTGGAAGCTCTTTCAGTTGGTTTCTGTGTCCCTTGACATACCACATTACTGAAGGGTGGGTGTTTTTGTTTTTGTTTTTTTAACCCTTGCTTTCAGACACTATAAGATTCTCCAAATCCTAGAATCAGCCATTTCTCCAAGGAGCTCTGGTTCCTTTTATTGGAAAATGGTACTGAAACCAAGATCTGGGTGCTAGGTGTATTCCTGCTACTGAGACCTGGATTTTTTTTTTTTTTTTTTAATTTAGGTTCTCTATTCACCAACAAAATGAATGTCAGTCCACCAAGTTTTTGCAATATCTATTTTCTACAATTTCCCAGATTTTCATTTATATAAGCATTTCCCCTATGTCACCAAGCCTACCATAACAACTTCTATAAGATCTTTGTATACCAAGTCCCAAATCCAAGTTATTTTGTGGTTGGTCTCCATTATTATTATTTTTTTTTCTTGTAAAGAGGTTCTTCATATGTTGTGTCATTTTGAATTTAATTCTGGGCATTGTAAATGTTACATGGTGGAGATTTTGGATTATTTCATATTCTTTTAAAGAATG
Source organism: Ursus americanus (assembly GCF_024610735.1). Lineage (NCBI taxonomy): Eukaryota > Metazoa > Chordata > Mammalia > Carnivora > Ursidae > Ursus > Ursus americanus. Next base: position 62,425,113 of record NC_142129.1, read on the forward strand.
ATGAAATCTTTTTGTAGCAGACAATTAATTTGGACAGACTCAAATTGCAAACTCCATTTCTTAGTCCACAACTCAAATCTCAGGTAAATTATTTTTTCTTAGCTTGAGTCTATCTCACATGGCTCAGCTTGAGTCTACACATGATTCAGCGGTCACCTAAAGATTCGATCAGTGTTAATCATTTGGGGCTATTCTTTCCTCACTTTGCATTGGCTCTGCTTGCCCTGAACTCTGTCCTCTAGTTCTTTAAGCTGGAAAGACTGCGGGCTTTCAGTCACAATTTTAGCTTCTCTGCAGTATCATCTTTAGAAAGCTTAAAGGCTAATGGTGATAAAAATGAATAACTCACCCATGTCATTCTCTTTTGCTGAATATTAACTCCCCTCCAGAATTAACTTGCCTTATGTTTTGCTCTATAGTGCCCTCAATTCATTTTTTGTTTTTGCAAATTTTTTTTTTCTAGTTAATAGTTTTTATCTGCAGGGGAGATGTGTTTGGGGGAAGCTTACTTGACCATGTTGGAAGTGGATCCCCTTGATCACTTTAAATTCTTGTTTTGATTTTTTTTTTTTTAGTTTGTTTTATCTTATTTTGTTTTTGTTAGATTGTTTACCACCTAGATGAGTTTTCCTAGCAAATTTGCTGAACCACCATGTGGTTAGAAATCTTGATGTTGAATCCCATTTAGCTCTCGTACTCGGCACCAAAGTATATGCCAGACAATTTCCCTTGCAGTGGTTTAATAGATTGGATTTATCTATAGTTTCCCCATATATCATGTGTGCACTACATTGGAATTCCAGTTTGTGCAGGGAGAGGTTGACTTCATAGAGAGTGTCTCCTGCAGATTTTTTAACTTGTGCAAGCCCTGGACTTTTTCTCCGATTCTTTATGCCTTGTGAGGCCCTGAATCCAAAGTCCAATTTCATCTCAAGGACAATAACAGTTTTAATGCTCTATTTTATTTCTAGTTTTCTGCTTTTTCTTCATTTTGGACCCTTAAGTGTTATTTGCTTTCTAGCTCACTGATACTTTTAAACAGATATAGTTTAACCAAATGACTGGTTGTTTATACTCAGATGAAAAGTTTGGATCAGTCAGGACACCTAATAGGCCATGCCACTAACAAGCGAGTACTCCTCGATTTATGATCCTTGCTGCTTCAGCAAATTCTACCCCTGATACTTTATTCTTTTCTTCCTATCAGACATAAGCATTCCATTGTCATTACAGATTACAATATGGCTATCATGAGAATTATGTATTCCTGTATATTAAATGATGATAACATGTGATTATCACAGATAATAACTAGTAGGAGCTTAGATTCCTAACGTCCTATGAATATCACTGGGACAATAATAAGTAACACATGAATCACATTTCATCACTAAATTAAAGTAAAAGAAAATAAGGCCTAGAGGGGAAAAGAAAAACCTATCAAAACACAGTGAAATTACTAATGAAGAGATATGACTCCATTTGAACATAAGAGAATAACCTAAAAGGGGCGCCTGGGTGGCTCAGTCAGTTAAGCAACTGTCTTCTGCTCAGGTCATGATCTCAGGGTCCTGGGATCCAGCCCCAGGTCAGTTTCCCTGCTCAGTGGGAAGTCTGCTTTTCCCTCTGCCCCTCCTCTTGCTCATGTTCTCTGTCTCTCTCTTTCAAATAAAGAAAAATAAAATCTTTAAAAAAGAGAATAACCTAAAAAATGGCAAGTGGGTGTGTCAGAAATGTTTAAAATAGTTTTAACATACGTTTGGTTAAATGTTCTTATTTGGGGAAAATTTAGCTACATCTACAGCCTCTCATTTGTGAACAAAACAACACTTTAAGAAAACAACTATATTAAGAGAAAATAAAATTCACATTGTAGGGGCCAAGGGAGGCTGCCCCAAGATGAGACACTTGATTATTCTGAGTTAAAAGTCGTCAAAACCCAGCAATTTTAGAGAAAGTTCTTCAGTGTCCTCTCAAATGCTTAGATTCACATTGGAAAGGAGAGCACATACTTGGGAAGAGAACTATTAACTGAGATTCCTTTTTCCCTAAGAAACTTAACTGCATGAAAGGGAAACCTTTGTTTTCCAAACATCTCTCATCTTCCTGCTGATAGCCTAACTCCCCTTTAAATTCCTAGTCCAGTCTTCTTAGCTCAGGATGACATATATACCTCATTTTGCCTGTCTGTCTTGGAATTTCATGTCTCTGTGGATTGCCCCTATGTATGGAATTAAATTTGATTTCATCCTGTTAAACTGTCTTCTGTAAATGTAATTCTTGGTCTAGCTAGAAGAACCTTATACAGAAAAAAATTTTGCTCCCCAACAGTATGAATTAAATACTTGAAATATGTATTTAAACATTGATATATTTGTTCTTCTAGGAATTTGTATGTTGTGCTGTTGAAACAAGACTCATACCAGTTGCTCAAAAAGGTAGTTTGTACTGTCCTAGGAAAAGACAATATATTGAAAAAAGAAGGTATTTATAAGGTGAATACCTTTTCATTGTGCCTTATTTTACAACTATCTTCTCATGTCTAATATCTGAAAGATAAATTACCTTGTTCTGGCACTAATTTGCCTCTTTAAAGTAACTGTATTTTATTAACCATAAACTATTAAATTATTAACCTGAGTAGTCCATAGTAAGTAGTGTAAATGGTTGAGTGACAGCGGTAAATTTTTTAACACTAGCCAAATATAGCAATGGTTTCAGCTACTCTAGTATTTTAAAACTAGAGTTTTTCCAGTGAAAGGTTTGCCATAATGCCCTAGAAATAGCAGGTTGCCTTTTGGAAAATAGATAGTATAAAAATGCATAAATAAGTCAGTTTTAAAAGTGGTATTTTTATTTTTATTTTCTTCCAAATTTTTTATTTAAATTCTAGTTAGTGAACATATAGTGTAATATTGGCTTTAGGAGTAGAATTTAGTGATTTGTCACTTACATATAATATCCAGTTCTCATCATAACAAGTGACCTCCTTAAGGCCCATCATGCATTTAGATCATCCCCACCCAATTCCCTTCATCAACCGTCAGTTTGTGCTCTATTGTTGAGAGCCTCTTGTGGTTTGCTTCCCTCTCTCTCTCTCTCTCTCTTTTTTTTTTTTTTTTTGCCCTTCCCATATGTTCATCTGTTTGGTTTCCTAAATTCCACATATAAGTGAAATAATATGGTATTTGTCTTTCTCTGACTGACTTATTTCGCTTAGCATAATACACTCTAGCTCCATCCACATGGTTGCAAATGGCAAGATTTTATTCTTTTTGATGGCTGAGTAATATTCCATTGTATACATATACCATATCTTCTTTATCCATTCATCTGTCAATGGACATTTGGGCTCTTTCCACAGTCTCGCTATTGTTGATAATGCTGCTATGAACATTGGGATACATGGACCCTAAGGTGGTATTTTTAATTCACATCATAAAAAAATATAGTTAATAGAATTGGAACAAGGAAAATAAAAAACTTAATATATATTAACATAAAGTTTTGAAAAAAAATGTTACATTGATTAAATAACTCATTATATCACAGAAACAGTCCCTGGAATAAATGAACAATTCTTGCATAGCATATTCAAGGTGAAGATCATTCCCCAACTGGAGTTATTTTTTCAAATACCCATGTAAGTGGGAGCAATTGCATTGCAATACAAGTTTTAGTACCACTCAGGGAGTTTTACAAGGAGATTTTAGATATTTCTGTTTCAGATGTTTCTGGTTTATAAATTCAAAATGTGTTCTTTAGCTAAACATGTTCTTTGACTCAGGACTTTATATATGTAACTACTACAACAATACTGTGAGAAGAATACATTTCAATCTATTTTCAGTCAAATTTGCTTTTGAAACATAATTAATTAGAATGCACATATGACACCTTCCTCAGACTGGTGCCTTTCTAATCATGGCTTGAGTTTCTTTCCTTATCATTTTTTCCTCTTCTGATCAACATCCCTTATAAGTTCTCAATGGTCGATTGCAAAGAGTTGCACGTTTTCTCGATATTTTTTTTCAGTTATGAAGCTAGTACTGAGGCTTGTTACTATCAAATGCCATAACTACATTGCATTTTCTTTCTTCTGCCTCTGTGTCCATTGTTTTATTTTTGCTCAATTTCACCTTCTTTCCTCCCTCTCTTATTCCCTTCCTTCCACCATTTATCCATTAACAAATATTTATGAAGCAACTCTATTCAAACTATTTTAAAAATAGTTTTGTGATGAATATGGTATTATAGTTATTAACCTCACTGAGCTTATAGTCTACAGTGCAACCTAAGAAGCAATTACAACACAGTTTTACTAAGTATAAAAATGGTAGACATGGACTGTTAAGACAGTTATTAAAAGAGTAACCTAGCCAATGAAGGAATGAGAATCAAAGAAGGAGTTCTGCAAGAGTTGATACAGAATCTGATTATCCAAGAGTAAATTAGATTTACATAAGCAGAGTTTGCAGATGAGAGCATGAGAGGAAAGAGGGAGAGAATAGGGTGACTTTGTTACAAATCAGATATATAACTAAACTTAAAATGAGAGAAGGAGGGTGGGGAAAGTGCTTTAGTAGGAACCTTAGTGATGTTTTCATTAAGGGAAGGGAGTAGGAGATGAAGTAGGTTTAGGTTCTGTGGGTTCATATTTTGGATGGGGACCAAGAATGACATAGACTAGAAAAACGATTAGCCTCAAAGCTTCTAACTGAAACTGTCCAGGCAGGGTTTCACAAGTGAAAATATTTCTGGAGACTTTATGTCAGGTCTGCTTCATTGTGATTCTGAGAAACTCATCCCAGATTGGCAAAAGGTTAGATGAGTCAGTTCTTAGAACAAAGAATAGCTCGTGTTGTCCAAAGGATAGGAACATTAAGCCCTTGTTGGAAAAGTTCGGTTCTGAGCTAAGTTGATTCTTCTACCCTCTAAGAGAATCTTTTAATATAATATTTTAAAATTATTTTTTTAGCTCCATCAGAATTGATGTTAACCAAATGAATTGAAATTGATTATAATATATGCTTTTTTTGTTTGTATAACTAAATGGTTTTGTAGGCTCTTATTTTTAAATAAGAGCCTACATTTACCACATAAGCTATTAAAAATCTTATAGTTATCTTATAGTTATCTAGTAAGCAATTAAAAGTCATAATAAATTATCTGTGAACTAAAAGAAGCAAGTTGGAAGGTTTTGTTGAGGACTCTATATATCCTACTAAAAAGTCAGGCTGCTCTACAATCTGCAATTCTTGGCAATGTTGCAACATTTCTACTGAGTATTGTTAGTCTCAATTTCAGGAATGGCGCTTCAGAAATTTGGATTTTACATGTTGTGGATCATATTTGCTTTGTTCTTTCTACTTGTCATATCCTGCTGTTAGTTGCCTTCCTTATTATTAAGTTAGTTTGATATGGTTTGGTTAGATAATCTATTATAAAATGGGACATATTTGCATCAACAATATTAAATTCTAAAATTTTTCAAAATTTAATCTCTAAAAATTTTATAAATTGTGTTTCACATACGAATCACCCACATCTCAATCATTGAAGCAAATATAGCCATATTCTACCTCAATTTTCATATAGCAATGGCTCTTCTATAGTATAATGTGATTGTGAATGTGTGCTACTTAAATAATTTGCAAGACAACAATTATGTGCAGTTGCATTATTGGGTTATTTTAAATTTAATAAGTGACTCAGTTTATGACAGCATTGTTTGTTTTGCTTCTCTACATTCTTTTATGGCCAACTGATTTTCTCATATATAATAAAATATTTGTAAATTTGATAACTTCCTTTTTTATGGAAAATTTTTCTTTTTTTCTGACACACTGTTCTTTCTATGAATCAGAATTCTTTCGGTTGAAAATTACACAAGTTCTCTTCAATCTGCCTTGAGCTAAAAGGGTTTTTATTGGCTTGTTTAGTTGAGAGGAATCTTCATAGAATGAAAGAGATCAGGGTATCGGGGCCTCAAAGAGTATTTCATTGCCATCACTAGTCTACCTCTAGCTTTTACTAATCTCTAATTCTTTATACTTATCCTTCTCACATGTAGCAGGAAACAGCCATTGACAAGTTCAGGTCCAAACTCCAAACCCTTTGAATTTGTCATCTAGGATGTAGGGAAAGAGTCTACCTATAATTTGAAAAGTTTGGGAGTAGAGTTCAAGGTGGCCTTACGTGCTTCATGTACCGTGCTCTGTGATTGGTGAGCTATGGGGACATGACTACAGCTCTGCAAGTGCCACTGAGTGTGGACGGAATTCCCAAAAGAAAGGATTTGGGGGACACCAAAGAAAGAAGGATGAGGGAGCTAGCAGAACCGGAAGAAAATGCTGCAACCATCCCCAAAGCTCTCTTTATTACCCAATATTTCACCAACTGATTCTAAGATTTTATTATTTACTTTTTTAATTCTCTTGGGTGGCAAAAGAAAATATGTACTTTTTAACAATCCTCTAAATATTTTCAGAATGTTACTTGCCCACAACATGAGACTTTTGGGAACCTTCTGCTTTGTGGCCCCACTTGGTGTTTTCAGGCTGCTCCCTGATGCAAATGGCCCATAGGCTGTGGGGTCTGTATTGACTAAGAATACTCCTGACCATTCTGGATGTCTGGCCACTATGTTTAAGGGTCATTGGCATGTTCTATGCAGACTCTTGCCAGAAATTTTCTCCCTAAGAACACCATGAAGAAGTATAAATCTGATGTTTGCAGATAACCCCACATCTTTAGTAAAATTGTTTAGTAAGAAAAGTCTTTCCCCAAACGACCATTAAAGGACTGTTCTCAAAAAAAAAAAAAAATATTTTCTCTCTATTTACCTTCAAAATAGCTCCCCTTGCCCTTATCCACTTTACTCAGGGCCCTTGGCTTTGCAGTCACAAGCACTGTAGTTCTATTAGGAAATGTTTTTAACTCTTTTATTCCCAGAAATGTCAGTAAAAGTTGTATTTGACTAGAAGAAAGATACAATCCATGTATAGTACATAAGTAAAATTAGGAACAGTCTCAGTATTGATCCATAGGGAGTCAGAAAAACAAAGTCTTCAGCATAAAATTGACATCCTTACTATCTGTGTCAGGTACAAATTAGTGTTAAAAAATGACTGATTCCCTGAGATGTTGAAGATAACTGTATGTTATAATTTTTTGGTTTGCCAAATTTAAAAAGGTAAACATTTGCAAAGTCTAAAAATTAATATATGCAACCAAAACCTGAGGTTACTCTTTGGTGAATTTTCTGTATTATCGTATATCAGTGTTGTCATGTTATTTTCATGGATTGTATACGAATTATCTAGCAACCATTGCATTTTCAGTGTGGAAGGTGTCAGGGCGCTTCCAATTGTTTTGTCTCCCCTTAAGACCCCAGAAAGCATGCCTAATAATTTAATTATCTTGATGAATCAAATTAAATCAAACCAAAAGTTTTTACAACAAAAAAGGAATGAGAGATTTAGAATGAAAGTGTCACTTTGGTGTGGAATGCGTCTAAATGGTTTCCTTAATTTTTTACTTGCTTTTGTGTGAATACTTACAATTAGCAAAGTAGTCAAAATAATTACATCTTTGTGTCTAGTGATAAGTCCAACCCTCAGATTTGGTCCTTCTTAAATGTCCTTGTGGTAACTTGATCTACGGTAATTTAGAAGGATTTGGTGGGAAATTTTTGCGTCCATTTAGCAATAATGTATGATAGGTGTAGACTGCTAGAAAGAGTCCCAAAATCAGGTGGTCGAAGAACACAGGATGTGAACTGCCTGACAAGTAAGAAAGTAAATATTATTTTGCCACAAATACCTAGGTAGTTTAGTCACAAAGAGTGGTTAAATTATATCAATTTATATTTATTCACTTTATGCAGTACTTATCCTCTCTCTATCTCTTGCACTGGCCTTTGGCCTCTTGTAATTCTGCTTTACTTCAAAATAATAATGAAATGCCAAATCTACATATTATATTAAAGCTTGAAGTTTTTTTGTGACCTGAGGTCTACTTTTATTGCCATGGTTGTATCCTGGATATACTGAATAGTTGAGGTAAAGTAAAGAAAACCACCATATTCATAAAATATATTCAGAATTGGCTGCTAATATTGCTTTTTATAGCTTATTCACAAATGGTTCTGTAAAGTTTATCCCACCCTTTCACTCACTGCCCTGCTTATAGGTGCACCTTCTTCAGACCTTCACTGTGAGAAACCTTCCACTCTTACCCACAGAAGTTCATTTTGGTTCAAAATCCACTTCTTTTCACAAGGCAGCACCTTTGTTATGTAGGACTCATTCACTTTAAAAAATGCTTGGTGTTCAGACCAGAACTCCTTTATCTCTCTCTCTCTCTCTCTCTCTCTCTCTCTCTCTCTCTCACACACACACACACACACACACACACACACACACACGCCCCTAAGCAGATGTGCAACTACTGAGGAAAATTAATTCCGGAAAACAATACCCTACTGGAAACTGCTGGCCCATACATACCTTCATGCCTGCTCCTTGATCTAGCTTTAAAAACAACCAAACAGAAGAAACATGTTTTTAAAAATGTAATAAATTTTTAAATGATTAATTTAAAACTTGCAAAAAAATTCAAAAACTTCATTAAGCTTTTAGGTAAGGCATCATTCTTTTACCTTGTCTCTTGTCTTAGGGAAGCAAAGTAGGTTGAAGTTTCATTCTTCCAATTACATTTAGTTAAACAGCTCTGTGATTCAAAGAAGGAAGCAATGGGTAGTATTGCAAGAGATGCTGGTCAAACGGAAATTAAGCTCAACGTATTGTACTTAGAAGTACATTCTCAATTATAGCTAACACTTATTTGGGGACTCATAAAACACTAAGACATAAAAATATAATACATTTTAAAAGACCTTGAAAAGTTACATAAATTCCTTGAATTATATTTAATAAATAAATGGAAGACACCATTCCTTATTTTGCTCTTAAAAAGAAAAAAAAAGTTCTAGAAAGTCCGGTATCTTTAGTTATTTATCTGCTTTTAGAGAGTTGTTTATATGTAGGAATTAATTCCTTAATATCAAAAAGACCATAGAATTTTACTACCTTGCAAAAAAGAAGTTTTGACAAAGATTCTTTGCTTTAGGTTCCTGAAACTTCTCTGGTAAAATCCAGTAGAAAGAACCCTGCTAAGCCATTTTAGTAAGAAACCCCCAACTCCATCTTCCATATCTGATTATCCTCCTCCTCCATCCTCCCCATGATGTCTGATCACCCCGGCCTGTATTCAGCAACAATCCTGTTTGGTCAGTGTAATCAGAATCTCTCCTTGCCCTTGATGTTCCCTCTTAGTAATTTTCCATCCGTTGAACCCCTCCCTGCTCCTTGATGATAAATTCCCACTTGCCCATGCTGTATTCAGAAGTGAGTCCAATCTCTCTGCCCCATCGCAGTGGTCCCTACATCTACCTCATGACTCCCCTTGAATAAAGTTTGCTTTAATGTCTTCAACAAGTATCATGACTAATTTCCCCTTTAATATTGCCATCTTATTTTTCTTTATCATGTTTGTTTAAATTCTTTTGCTGCTTCTATGTTGAGGAAGAGTTGCTTAATGCTTATTTTGTTCTGTTTTTAAAAACCAGTATGTGTAGCAGCAAAAAGACCTTAATGTTGCTTTTATACACAAGTAAACCATTTTGTTGCCAAATTCTGCAATGTCATTTGAAAGTATGTATACACATATATAACACGAAAACAAACACCGGCACAGTATTAAATGAAACAGCAAATACTCTGTTTGCGAGCTGCTGGCAACTTCCTTCAGAAAAATGAGAAATAGGGCATAGGATCCTTAGAAGCACTGATTATCCAGCATTCACCCCAGATTTTAGTGTAGTGCTTGCCGGAAATGTTTAAGGAAGTATGGCATTCATTGTTAAGTCTAGCATTTTAAAGCCCTAAATTGAATTGAAAGTAATTTTTTACACTGAAGAGCCCAAGAGATTCTAATACATGTGAAATGCTTGACAGAAGTCCCCACTTTCTGTTATCTTGGCCATACTAATAGTTAAAGCAAAGAGGAAGGCAGGAAGCATAGTATATGAAATTGTTTTCTATAATCCCTAGTTCTGGCCTCTATACCCAAAGTAGTTAATAAATGATTTGTTTATTTTATCTTTATTTTAAAAATTATTTTTATTTTTTTAAAGATTTTATTTATTTATCAAAGAGAGAGTGAGAGAGCACAAGCAGGGGGAGCAGCAGAGAAAGAGGGAGACGCAGACTCCCCCGTGAGCAGGAGCCCCATGCAGGGCTCGATCCCAGGACCCTAGGATCATGACCTGAGCTGAAGGCAGTTGCTTAACTGATTGAGCCACCCAGGCGCCCCTTAAAAATTATTTTTAATATGTAGCCCTAATACCTTGTACAAAATCCAAAAAAGGATAAAATTAAGTATTTCTCCTTCCCCTGTTTCCTAACCATGTAATCCCCTACACCAAAAGGCAACTACTATTAGCAATTTCTTATGTCTTCTTTGTGTGTATGTGTGTGTGTGTTGTGTGTATATGCGCAAAATATATATGCATATTTAAACACACATACATATATGTGCAATCATCTCTCCGTCAGTGTCTGATTTTCCTTACTTCATCAAATTAGTAACATGCTTTACATACTCTTCAACAACCTGCTTTATTCACTTAAAATATTATTTGGAGACTTTTCTAAAGCAGTAATTTAAGGTGACATTTCTTTGTGTGCAGTATTTCTTTATGTAAACGTTTCATACACTGTTTCCTATTAAAAAAAACATTTTTGCCTCTTCTAAGCTTTTGCTATTACCAAACAAAAATAAAAAAACCCAACTGTAATGATTTGACTTGTACGTACATAGCTACTTTCATATATGAATGTGCCAATGGGTCACATTCTTAGTAGTGAAGTTATAGGGCCAGTGTAGCAGTGTTTATTTATTTAATGTTTTAATGTTACATCGATTTATAAACCTACAATATATAAGAATTCCCTGTAACCTCAACCACGTAGTATATTGTGAACCTTTTTGATCTCCCTCAACCAGTTTAATAAAAATGGTACCTCATTGTAGATTTGTTACCTTCCTTCATTACGAATACCTTAAAGCATATTTGCATATGTTTGAAGTTTATACATAATTTATAAACTTAAAATGGAAACTTTTAGCACAGAAGTGATAAATTTAATATCAGTGCAAATAGAATACTCTCACCCGCTGCACGGTGAGATGTTCCTATTGTCAGATTGTCCTTGTGTGGAACAGTGATCTGGAAGTTGGGATTGTGGCTCACCCACCATCTGCCTCTGAGTTCTGCCTCCGATGTCAGGAACTATGTGGCATGATGCTCAAAAATCTCCCCATCCTTGAGCCCCAGACTGACAGGTGACAGCTGCTGACTTCTTCCAAGAGTCAGTGAGCACTGTAATCCATTTCTGCTCTTGAAAAGTAGAATGACAGTTTTTGTAATGATACTGACAAAGGTTTGCTTTTGTTTAAAGAAGTTTTATTTTTAGTACAATAGGAATGATAGTAGTAATTTCAAGCGTTTGTTCACCATTTACTACATGTCAGGTGTAACAGTGATACAAACCTTTCAAATCCTTTTGTGTGGATTTGCCAACTGACAGGCCATCTCAAAGTGATGAGAAATGAAAAATTCAGCACTGACTTTGTACTGATGCAATTTCTAGTTCTTTATAGAATCTTCCACAATTCCTCTCCCCTTTCTTATGCCCATCTATCTCCCTTAGCTTCCCCTTTCTGGTTTCTCTCCTTAGCTGTGAGCCTCAAGTTGAGGGATAACTAAATCTTACCTCATATTTTGCATTTGAAATAGCATTTTTTTTTTTTTGCTTGACTTAATGTCAGGTGCTAATGATCCCATCACCATATCAGCCATATTTGATAAAAGTTGCTGATGTTTGGAGCCTCTGATTACACCATGCCTATTTCTCTTGTTTGATAGCTACAATAACTGTAACCAAGTTAAACTTTCATCACCAGCAAAACTTAATACTTTACTGTTGGTCATAGCAGCACAGCCTAAAAGATGAGACTATCATCTCCCACTGAATTTTAGGTTTTTCTTCTTAAAAAGCCATCAAATACACAGGGCACCTGGGTGGCTCAGTTGATTAAGCGTTCAACTCTTGATTTTGCCTCAGGTCATGAGCTCAGGGTCATGATCTCAGGGTCCTGAAATGGAACCCCATGTTGGGCTCTGTGCTGGGCATGGGGCCTGCTTGGGATTCTCTTTCTCCCTCTGCCACCGCCTCTGTCCCCACTCTCAAACACTCTCTCTCTCCCTCTGTCTCTCTCTAACAAAGAAAAACAACAACAACAGATACTCAGATGAAAATGCCTATAGCTGAATTCAGCAATTTTTATGAACTACCTCTATTTTCCTGAATTTTCTATTACATATTTAGTATAAAGAGGAAAGAAAGAAAGAAACAATGAAAAGAAAGGTGGTAGGAAAAGGGGAACTTTCTGAGATAGGATGTTTGGTAACAACAAAGTTTGAGAGAAAGGTGAGGAAAGGAGTTCCCATGAAGTGAATTGAGAATCGGTAGGTAAATTAATGGTGACATCATCAAAGCCAGAGGTGAGAGTTACTTAATTTCAGGCAATATCTACACAAATGATGGTCGGAAAATTCTCAGAAAAACCCACTCCAACTTTATTCTTTTTTAAAAGATTTTATTTATTTATTTGAGAGAGAGAGAGTGAGAGAGAGTGTGTGAGAGAGAGAGCATGCGAGCATGAGTGGGGGAGGGGTGAGGGAGAGAGAGAAGCAGACCTCTCTGCTTCTTTTTTTTTTTTTTAAAGATTTTATCTATTTATTTGACAGAGAGAGCAAGAAAAGGAACATAAGCAAGGGGAGTGTGAGAGGGAGAAGCAGGCTTCCTGCTGAGTAGGGAGCCCAATGTGGGGCTTGATCCCAGGACCCTGGGATCATGACCTGAGCCGAAGGCAGATGGTTAACGGCTGAGCCACCCAGGAGCCCCCAGACTTCTCTGCTTCTGAGCAGGGAGCCCCACGCAGACTCAATCCCAGGGCCCTGGGATCATGACTAGAGTCAAAGGTAGCTGTTTAGCCAACTGAGCCACCCTGGTGAACCACCCTGGTGCCCCACCCACTCCAATTTTAAGTCAGACAATTCAGATCAACCTGTCTGCAAAGATGTAAAGTTATGTACCCAGAACCATTGTCCTCTCATTGTAATGTAATGAGAGGGTTTACAGTAAAAGTTAGAGGGCGCCTGGGTGGCTCAGTCGGTTAAGCATCTGACTCTTGGTTTCACTCAGCTAGTGATCTCGGGGTTGTCAGATCGAACCCTGTGACCAACTCTGCAAGTACGGAATCAGCATGGGATTCTCTCCTTTTCTCTCCCTCCCCCATTGCCCCTCTCCACGCATGATCATCCTCTCTCAAATAAATAAATAAAATCTAAAAAGCAGAGTCAGAATGCCAATTTCTACTTATAGGCAGGACTAGTAGCTCAAGGGAAATAGCAGTAACAAAGATGCTGTGAAGTTACTGCAGAGCATTGCCATCAAGACAAAGCTCCCAGGGCTAATATAAGAGAGTAGAACACTCCAAATTTGTCCCTGAAATGTTTCAGCCACCATCTTTCATCATTTGATGCCTCAAGCATTTACTCATTACTGCTCTTTTAAAAGGTCAAAACATGAGGCATTTGTATAGTTTTTTGTTTCTCTGTCCAACTTTACTTTCATACTGAGCATAGAAGTCCTCCTAAATAGGGTTTTCAACAGGCAACAGTGTCAGTGGAAGATTAGCTGAGCTTTGTATATGTCTTTGTACGTGTGGCATTCAGAAGATTCCTGAACATGAACAAGTTCTGATTAAATAATCACAATATCACTATAAGAAAAGTTCGAGATATAAATAAAGCACTATAAAACAACTGGAAATAACCTTTCTATGTGTACACTCATCTACGGCTTCATATGTGCAGTATCAGGGACAAACTGAGGCCCCAGCTGCCTTTATTCATTTAATAAATTGTGATAATTAATAGCTATTATCCATGCAGTTCAGCCTTTTCAAATTTAATAACAGCTCATTCCAATCAAAAATATAGAAACGTGATCAGAGCAGAGTATGTGTAGGTGTCACAATGCAAATGGTAGATTGGAAACCTGCGTATGTACTGTCATTTGATTTCTTTCCAGCAGAGCACTCTTTTTTTTTTTTTTAATACCTTTGGAAAATGAAATGGGAAATATTTCTGTGTAATTTTTTTAAAAATCTGACTGGCATCATATGAATCAGACCCCTTTTTTCTCTCCTGTTCCTTTATTCAGGTATAATTACAGATTCTTTGCAACATTTCAATGTCAATCCTTATTAATCTCTAATTTCTAATCATAGTCATAAGGGCTTTAGAAACTGCATTTCACATTTTATGGCCTTGGAGAGAAAATTGACATGCTTCTGGTTTGGTGAATCCCTGACTACATTCTTCTCCATCTGACCCCCAAGAGACAGTGAAAATAAAATGGACTTTGTGGGAAGTTGAAGCTGAGTTCCAGCTCTTAACACAATTATGGCTAGATTTATTGGTGGGCGTGACAGTTCTTGGTTGTACAACTCCGGAGAGAAAGAAGATAAATGAGGCTATAGCACCTGTGAGACATCCAGGCAAGATTAGCCAAGAATTAAGAGCCTCTTCTGAGAGTCACAGAAAGTTCTGAAAAGCCTGGCAAGAGCTAATATTTGAGGGGGCAGAGAAGACTGCAGGATGAGAAGTAAAAATGAGTGTGCTATTTTTAGGTACTACTTTATGTGAAAGCAAACACTGATAGCTAAGCTCTAGGAAAAGAGCCAATCAGGAATTGAGTGTGCAAGCCTTGGCACTTGCTATTGAACAATTACACGGTTACCTCTTCAGTATTTCTGAAAGAACAAAAATTCTTGGCTGTGATTCTGTAGCAAGTCGTTGTGCATGCCCATGTATTGTGGTTCCTGGTCGCATGGCTACAGTGGCAATATTTTGCTACGAACTTTAGGGGGAAACAGCTTTTCTGTGGGGATGATCCTATAAAAACTACTTTCTAATCTTATTTTTCTAAATGAATAAACTTTATTTTCAGGGCAATTTTAGGTTCAGCAAAATTGAATTCCCACCTATCCCCTGTTCCCATGGTGCACAACCTCCCTCACTATCCACCTCCCACACCACAGGGCACATTTTTTTTTACAATCAGGGAGCTTATACTGACCCATCATTATCATCCAACGCACATAGTTTACATTAGGGTTCACTCTTAGTGTTGTATATTCTATGTATATAAATAGACAAATATATAATGGTATGTATCTGCCGTTGTAGAATTGTACAGAATAGTGTAAGTTTCCTAAAAATCCTCTGTGCTCAGTCTATTTATCCCTCTCTTTGGCCTAGCCCCTGGAAATCATAGATCTTTTTAATATACCCATAGTTCTGTCTTTTCCAAATGTCATATAATTGGAATCATACAATGTGTAGCCCTTTTAAATTGCTTTATTTTGATTAGTAATATACATTTAAGTTTCCCCCATATTTTTTCATGGTTTGAGAGCTCAATATTTTTCAGTACAGAATGATATTTCATTGTCTGGACAATGAAATAAATCAAGAAACTATGGTTTATTTATCCATTCACTTACTGAAGGACGTTTTGGTTGCCTCCAAATTTGGACAATTATTAATAAAGATTCTGTAAGTTCTGTGTGCGCTTTCTGTGTAGACATGAGTTTTCAGTTAAACTGGGTAAATGCCAAGAAGCATGATTGTGTGACAAGTGTCTGTTTAGTTTTGTAAGAAACACTTGCACTGTTATCCAAGGTGGATGTCCCATTTTATATTCCCACCAGCAGTGAATGAGAGTTCCTATTGCTCTCAATTATTGTACATCCTCGCCGGCATTTGATGTTGCCAGAGTTTGGATTTGGGCTATTCTATTAGACGTGTAGTGGCATCTCATCATTGTTTCATGTGTAATTCCCTGATGACATGTGATGTGGAGCATCTTTTCATATGTCTGTTTACCGTCTGTGTATCTTGTTTAAGGCATCTTTTTTCAGGTCTTTGTCCGTTTTATAACTGGGTAGTTTGCTTTCCTACTGCTGAATTCTAAGAGTTCTTTGCTTAGTGTAGAGAAAAGAACTTGAGAAATAGAACCAGGAGAACTGGCACTGCCCTAACTAGATATGTCACTTCAAATAGGTCTAACCATTATTGGGCTCCTAGGTAATAGGGAACCCATGATTTCCTTTTTCAGCCCCAAAAGTGTATGGATATCTATGAGAAAATGTTATTGGGTTAATGGTTGTGGGGGGAGGTATACTGGCATGAGAAGGAAATCATAATGCGAAGAGGATGTTTGTTGCTAAAATTTGAATTCCAATTAGTTATGTAGAATGCACAAAGAACAAATGTAGAATTAATGATCTAGACATCAGTTATTAATGAGCATAAAAATCAGAATGTCTTTCTTGAGTCAGAAACTTTCTTGAACCGTCCTTCAATGACTATGAATTGTTTTGTGTGATTTAGTCTGTTTATTACTTAGACCTTAAATTATCTGCCATGACTTCTATGCTCAGGCTTTTCTAGCTGGCCAGTTTTGCTTTACGAAAGGAAGCACTGCAGTCCATCAGGTGGCATTGGATTTTGAAGATAACGTGGTGACAGTTTTCAACTGAAGCACTAAATATCCTAAATTTCCAACAATGGGAAAAGAGCTCATTAAACTGTAACATATCCATTTGAAGAAATTCTATACAGCCGTTTGAAGTAACAATTACCACGTAGGCAGAACTGCATGGGAAAAAACTCACTTCTGACATGTTATGAGTTCATGTTAAGTAAGCAGAATACAAAAGTCTACATATTGTCATACAGAATTATACATACAGAGAAAGGAATATTCCAGAATATTAATGGTCATCATGGTGGATTGTTGGTATTTTTCCTTATTAATTACTAATAAATTGGCATAATCTCATATATTGTCTTACTGACAAAAAGTGAATGTTTAAAAAAAGGAAGAAAATGGAGTTATTTTAATATAAATAGTGGAAAAAATCCACTTTTAACATGTAGAAGACTTTGTTTTAGTCCTAATTTGTTCGCTTATTGGCTGTTTGGTCTTAGAAAAGTCATTTTACCTCTCTGAGCCTACTTGGACTCACATTGTCTCAATTACAAAGTAAGTGGCTTAGAATAAGGTTTCTTCTAATGTTAATACTGCGTGAAGATCATTTAATATATTTTTATGACAGCCATATGCTAACATGGTTACCACATAGGTACTAATTAAATTGACCATATTGATGCTACCAACATAAGTTTAAATTAATTGCCGTTTTATATTTTATAGTGAATTACTAATGACAATTTGAAAGGTGAGTGAAATAACATACAAAGGTACCAAGTATTCCAAATGTAGCTAGCTCACATTATTCTGGATTGAAGTAACTGCTTTAGAGTTACCTGCAGTTAAGACATATCAGAGCCCTGGGTCATGGCTGCAATTACAGTTCCACAGGGGTCAATGAAAGATTTCATCTTTAGCCTTTCTAAAGTTACTCTGGTTGAAGTCACAAAGGGATCTACAAACTCCTGATTGCTATCTTCCCTCTCCCAAGTGGTGAACCAGAAAAAAAATTGCCCCTTCTGGAATAGCAAATTAGGAAACAGAGACCCCTTCCTGGAGCTGGAATAGCCTCACATATATTGCCTGGCAATGGTGTACAGCCTGGGTTACATCTCTATGTGCACCTGCTAACGGGCCTTATATATCCGCCATGTTCCCCTCCAAACCCACACTGACAGGTCTCAGCTCTGAGCTTTCTCTTTCACCAAATTACTCTTGAATAAAGATTCTGTTTTAATTTCTTTAAACTGGATTTGAGCTCAATTCTAACAGTTTTATTGATGAGTATTTTATTGGTTTCCTTTGTATTATCATGGATTTTTTTCACCCTGAAATTTCAGTTTCTCCTATTCTTTTATTAAGACATAATTTCATAAAAAACATAATTTCATTACAGAAAAGTATAACTTGTTCAGTGTGTAGTCCTGTGAGCTATGGCAAATGTTTAAAGTTGTGTAACCACCACTGCAATCAAGTTATGTAATAATTCCTGCATTAACAAATATCCCCGTGTCCCTTTTCAGTGCACACCTCCTTCTGTCTCACTCCTGGCAACCACTGGTCTGTTTTTGTTTTGTCTTTAGCCTTATAGTTTTTTTCTTTGAAAAAATGTCATATAAATGGAATACTGCATTTTTGAACCATTTTTAATATAGTATAGTGCATTTGAAATATATCCATGTTGATGAATGTATGAATAGGTTATTTCATTTTTATTGATAAGTAGTATTTTATTGTATGGATGTACCAGAGTTTGTGTATATAAATATATATATCCCAGTTGAGGACCATACTTGTTATTTCCTGGCTTGGAGAATTATGAATAAAGCTGTATTCAGAATTTACATATGGGTTTGTGGGAACATAGCTTTCATTTTAATTTCATTTCAAATGAGTAGGATTGTGATTACTGGGACCTATGGTAACTGTGTGCTAATCTTTTGCTGCATTATTTTGCATTTCTAATAGCAATATGTGAGACTTACAGTTGTTCCACATCTTCCCTAGAACTTGATATTGTCAAGCTTTTCCTTTTATTTCTTTTCTAAATCTTTAATTATGTGTAGCGGAATTTCATTTTAGATTTTTTTTCCATTTTCCTAATAAGTAATGATGTGAAACATCTTCCTATATGCTTATCTGTCATCCATGTATCTTTTGTGAAGTATCTGTTACATTTTTTTGCCAGTTTTTTGGTTATCCTCTTTTTTGAAATTTATGAGTGATTTTTATATTTTGAATGTGAGTTTTTTTATCAGGTAAATATTCTGCAAATATTTTCCTCCTGCATCCTTTCTTTTCACTTTTTGACAGTGTCTTTTAAAATGTTCTTGTTCTTAATTTTCATGAAGTCCAATTTATCTTTTTTTTTTTTTTTTCCTTTAACAAGTCATGCTTCTGGCATACTTAAGAAATCTTGGTTGAGGGGCGCCTGGGTGGCACAGCGGTTAAGCATCTGCCTTCGGCTCAGGGCGTGATCCCGGCGTTCTGGGATCGAGCCCCATATCAGGCTCCTCCGGTGGGAGCCTGCTTCTTCCTCTCCCACTCCCCCTGCTTGTGTTCCCTCTCTCACTGGCTGTCTCTACCTCTGTCAAATAAATAAATAAAATCTTTAAAAAAAAAAAAAAGAAATCTTGGTTGAATTTAAGGTCACAAAGATATTCTCTTATGTTTTTCTTCTAGATACGTTGTGTTTTACTTTTAAATCTGTAATCCACTGTTAGTTTGTTTCTGTATAGGTGGTATAAAGTATGGGTTGAAGTTCATTTTTTGTATATGTGTATTCACTTATTCCAGTACCATTTGTCGAAAAGATTATCTATTTTCTCTTGAATTTCCTTCACATCTTGATTGAACATCAACTGACCAGATATGTGTGGGTTGGTTTCTGTTCCATTTATTTTTTCTGTTCCTTTTATTCTAATACTGCGCTTCATTTATCTATCTTTTCACTGAGAACACCTTATCATGATAACTACAGCTTTACAGTATCTTGAAAGCAAGTAGTATATGTCTTCTGCGCTTTTTTTTTCTTTTTTCAAAACTGTTTTGGTTATTCTAGTTTCTTGGCCTTTCCATGTAAATTTTGTTTTATTTTATTTTTATTTTATTTATTTATTAGACAGAGAGAGAGCACAAGCAGGGAGAGCATCAGAGGCAGAGGGAGAAGCAGACTCCCCACTGAGCAAGGAGCCCAACATGGGCTCTATCCCAGGACCCTGGGATCATGACCTGAGCTGAATTCAGGCAGATGCCCAACTGACTGAGCCACCCAGGCACCACTTTTCCATGTAAATTTTAAACAAAGGTTGTAGATTTTTATAAAAAATTCTGCTGAGATTCTCATTATTGTATTAAATTTATTTTGGGAAGAATTAGTATTTTAATAATATTATATCTTCTAACCCAAGAACAATGTATATTTATAGATCTGGTTATTAAAGTTTTCTTTGTTTTACTATCATCAGTGTTTTGTAGTGTTAGCCTGTAGATCTTACACATATTCTGAAAAAAAAAAAAGCCTAAGTATTTAATTATTTTATTGCTGTGTAAATAGCATTTTTCGTAAAAATGTCAACTATTTTTTATCATATAAACATGTTAATATATATAGCGAGAGACCTTATATCCTGAAAATTTGTTAAATTCATTTATCAATTTTAATAACTCTTTTGTAGATTCTTTGAGATTTTCTATTTAAAGAATTGTGTTGTCTACAGTTTTATTTCTTTTTCTCCAATCTGTATGCCTTTTGTATCTTTTTCATGCCTTATTGCCCTGGCCTCCAACAAGATCCTGAATAGAAATAGTGAGACTGGACATCCTTGTTTTCTTCCCAATCTCAGAGGAAAGCATTCAGTCTTTCATCATTAAGCAAAATGTTAGCTGTGGGGCTTTATAGATAGACTTTATCACACTGAGTAATGAATGGATATTAAATTTTTCCTAGGACTACAACTTAGAATGAAGCCAAGCACATTTTTTCAGACTTGATTATGCTTGACTATCCTGTTGTCTGCTTGTCCTATCTGTTCATTTTGGCCATCCTTAACATCTATAGCAATGAATATAGCCAAACTATTAGTACATTAATATTAGTCATCAAGAGAATAAAAATGAATATTATTTTCCTAGGCTTTCATTGTGTTAATTATCTTTAATAGAAGACTGTGTAGTATTCATGGAGGTAGATAGGACAAACTTACATTTATTAGCTATCTGATATCCAAGAGGTTTGGTTTTGTTTTGCTTTCTACCCTATGTCTAA
Organism: Ursus americanus; assembly: GCF_024610735.1. Lineage (NCBI taxonomy): Eukaryota > Metazoa > Chordata > Mammalia > Carnivora > Ursidae > Ursus > Ursus americanus. The sequence goes on from NC_142129.1 coordinate 62,446,074, forward strand.
ATTTCAATTTTAAAATATTGCTCTTCAGGGTGCCTGGGTAGCTCAGTCAGTTGAGCGTCAGACTCTTGGTTTTGGCTCAGGTCATGATCTTAGGGTTGTAAGACAGAGCCCACATTGAGCCCATGCTCAGCACAGAGTCTGCTTGTCCCTCCCCCTCTGCTCCTCCCCCAACTCGGGTTCTCAATCTCTCTCAAACAAATAAATAAAATATTTAAAAAAAATAAAATATTGTTCTTCTTTCACTTAAGCACACATTTATATAATTGCAAGGACTCTTGGAGTGTACATTTGATTGTTTTTTCACAATATCCTGTAAACCACTTGTTTTTCAATTGTCTAGTTTTATTATTAGATCTCTTATGTCAGTCGTTAGATTTCTATTATTTTTGGTTGTCTCTTGATGGTCATCATGGGTGTCCCTTGCTAACATTTTGATTGGTGATTCATTTTATTTCTTAAATAGATGTTGACCTTATCTTCTCTCTTCTATCATTTGATTTAGATATTTGCAATCTTTGCATTGACAATGGCAGTTGCCTCTTAACAGCTATGACTCTTGATTCCCTCATATCTGTCATTAATGTGATCCTATAAATAGGATATATATGTGTGTGTGTGTGTGTGTGTATAAATGTAAAAATATCGCTAGTGAACTCTTTGCCACAGGAAAATTAGCAAACTCATTATCATGGTTTACAAAGTCTTTCATAATCTGACCCTTATCTACTTATCTGGCCACAACTTCCAATTTGTATGCCCAGTTTCTATTTCATATTCTGAACAAACTGAATAACTTATAGTTTTTTATACATAGCATGGTGTTTCTCACTTCTGTGGCATTATTTTTGCTTTGTTTGGAATATCTCCCACAATTGAGTTCCCACAGCCTGACTTTTTACTCTTCATTTATTTGTGCACATCGTTTAAGACAAATAGTACCTTACACTTAATCAGCACTCCATGCATAGCTTTATTATGCCACCACATCATGTTAAAAAATCAGTGTATATGTCATTTGTTACACCACACTGAAGTTTTTCTGAGGGTTGTACTTTGCTCTATCTACCTTGTTTTATCAATGCATAGACATATTGTTAGCCCATAATAAGCTTTTAATGAGGTTTTCCTTCATGTCCTAAGTTTCATAAATACTCATGATTTTCTTCCAGTTTTTTAAAGACAGCTTTCCTTGAATTAGAGCTATAGATTAGGAAGGAGAAAATTGTATTTTCTGAGTCTCAAAATATTCTGAAAAAATCAACAACAATATATTTTCCTTCCATGTTAGCTTCTTTTTCAAGAAATTGAAATTGAAAATATCATCTACATGGGCCTCAGGTTAAGTTAGATTCTGAGAGAAGTAAAATTTCTTAAAAATTAGTATTTTTTTTTCTCTATACTGTGCTGTTGAATACCAGGAATTTTTTTTTACATTGTTTGCTCTGAATCACCTATTGAGTTTATTTAAGCCCATTAACTTCAAAGTTATTTCAGCTTTGTTTCAACTGAGAGAGGTACAAAAGAAAATGAATATGTAGTCATTGGACTTAAGCCACCATTCTCTGGACAAAATGGACTTCAGAAACTCTAGCCATTTGCTTATTCCTTATCAGAAACTCAAGGATTAAACTTATTTTCAAAGTAAAGCATTGCCAAGTTTCAACTGCATGACAATTAGTGGCTGTCTAAATTACACAAAGAACATGACACCCACCTTTTCCATTGTGTGCCCATTGGTCAGGTAGCACGTGAAGGCCTCTCCGGCATCTACCTAGCGCATTCTGATCCTGCCTTCCTGTGACTGATACAAAATGCAGATGTAGAGTTCTGCTGTGCTTATAAATTAGCTAGCTGATCTTTAGTGCAAATCAAAATTGTTCCTATTAACTTCGACTATAATTGCTGTGACCTAGAAAATGTTTTCAATCCTGGAGAAATTAGCTCTTTCTTTCTGAATGTCTGAAATCATTCCTTTAATTAATCTTATCTGTATTTACAGGTTTTATTTATTCCTACAATCATTTTAAATTTTAGCTATCCAATATTTTAAATAGAAAAATTTTTAAGAAGTTTGAGTAGAGATATTTGCGATATTTCATGTTACTAATCATTGTGATATATCAATTATCTTCTGTATTGTTTTTATATTTACATATGTAAGCATTCTGCAAGTATTTATACTAAGATTAATGCAAATTTTTGCTAAATAAATTATTTTCTGTGAGAGAGATTATATTATTATGAACAGAGCTCCTTGAAGAATTTATCATGACGGGACATATAAAAATATGTCTTGTTATGCTTTCTTGTTGAATTAATTGTGTTCCTTTAATGTGACAATTACATTGTGCACCATTCTCAACTCTGGTCATTTGTATATTCATCCTGTGTCCTGTCAAGTGTAACCCTTACAATGGCAGGCACTCTTTCCCCAGAGTGAGCACATTGTCTCAATTTCTTCTGACCCATACTTCCCCCTTCTTGGAGAGGACAAACACCTGAAATCCCAGTGCCCATAGATTCACAAGCTCCATGTTTATTCCTAACATCTTGTAGCTTCTGTGTTTGCATCTGTATCTATGAAAGACTCAAAGAGGGAGAGAAAGAGAGAGAGAGAGAGAGAGAGGGCTATTTGAAAGAGGAAAGATTTCTCATTTTTAGATTCCTAGTTCCAATAACTACTTTGGAATTAAATTGCAGAGAATGAGCCATAATATAAGTTTAGCCATCACAATGGCTCTCTGAGGACTCTATTCACTAATAACATATGCTCGTTTGTGTGCATTTTCAAGCAGCTTGCTTAAAAGGGCCTCATGACCCACCACTTCTTAGAAAATTATAGGCCAGTAATAGCCTCACCTAAGGGGTTACTTGCTATGTAATGATTTTTGCAGCCATATTTGGGACATCACAAAAGAAGGGAAATGAGAAATAGGGAAGAAGAGAGTAAAGTGACATAAGGTGTGGCAAAATTGTGTAAATTATATTTTCCACTGTACAAAAAACATTTTGGGGGCAAGAAAGTTTAAAAGGACACTTTTGGGGGGAGAACCAACTTTTGACATTTTTCCATGGTAATATACAAATGTGCAAAGTTTAAATGTATACTGCTTATGTTAAAAGCAACAGAAACACAAAAACAAAACATTCACATGAAAGCAACAGAAATATGTGTTTAGTCTATAAAAGTCACATAAGAGTGTATCAGAATCAGAGTGTTTTCTCCGAATCTAATCTGAGGATACCTGAATTCAAACTGAAAATATTTATTTTTTTCCTTTTTTTTTTTTTTTTTTTTTTTTGCCACTAGTTGCTGAATAGCTTCCAAGATTGATGTTTCTGGTTATTGGGTGGACAGTTCTAAACCTAAAAGCAACAAGCAGGTGATATTTCACTCTGCCAAAATCCAGAGCTAGGTATCAGTGAAATAATTTCTGACTTTGGCAACTCTAAGCGAACATTTCTCTCTTCTGCATACTAAAGGTGACTTTGATGGAAAACAGATCTAAAAATTAAGGTTTTTCTGGTCATATGATATGTTGAGTCAGTGAAGGGTGGGCAGGATTTAGAAGTATTTTTCAAGTAAACACAAGAAAATGGGGAAAATAGGCAAGTGAGAGTAGGACAGAGAGAAAACAATGTATCATCAGAGAAATAGCACCTAGAGAGACACACAAATGTCAGACAAATGTCTAAAGATGTGGTGCTGTTTAGACAATCTACTAATGTTGAAAGATGGAGTTAACAAATACATTGGAAACAAGTGATATACAAAATTGCTTGTAATTATAGTTAATGTTCAGGGTATTTGCCATTTCATTCCAATGCTTAAAATTTTTCAATGGCTCCCCATGTCTCATTTGGTTAATAAATATTTTTTGAGTGCATATTGTGTGCCAGGTACAGTACTTGGTGCAGGTGTGAACAAAACAGAAAGAATTGAGTGCCATAATAGTTATAAGGGGAAACCCATATTGTAAGGGTTTGAGAAGTATATTCATTTCCTATTGCTTCATAAGAATTACCACAATTTTAGTAGCTTAAAGCAACATATATTTATTGTCTCAATTTATATGGGGCAGGCATTTAGGCACAGGTTAATTGGCTTCTCTGCTCAGGATCTTATAAGACTGAAGTCAAGATGTTGGCCAGCTCTGTAGGATCATTTAGAGCTCAGGGTTTGTTGTTGTTGTTTTTATTTTGTTTTTTTGTTTTCCAAGCTTATTCAGATTTCTTATAGAATTTAGTTCCTTGCGGTTGTAAGACTGAGATCCCCTGTGGCTACTTGCAAAGGAGTTCATATGACCGCTTTCTTCCGGGCCAAGCAGAGGAAATTCTCTGACACTTCATCTTTTTTGAAGGTCTCATCTGGATAAGTTAAATCCACCCAGGATAGTATCCCCTTGGATTAACACAAAGTCAATTGATTAGTAACCTAATCATTGAGTGGTATTCTGTCCTATTCATAGTTCTTACCCACACTGAAGGAGTGGAAATTATGCAGAGTCCTGTTCGTGTGGATCATCTTCGGATTCTATATGCAAGCTGAGACCTAAAAGATGGGTTAGAGTTCTGCAGGCAGAATGACAGTAGATTCGTCATAGCCTAAGGAACTGCCAAACGCACAGCCTGGAGGTAAAAGAGACCATAGAGAATCTCAGAAGCTTAAAAGCTCAACCTAGCTTTGGAAAATAAATCTACATGTAATTATAGAGTTTACAAAACAGGACATGATCTAGCACCATTAATAATGCATCCCCTGCCTCAGTTATCACAACTTCCAGGCTTGAACTCCATCCTTAAGCTACACTGAATTCCATTCTTTTCTTTGATGCATTTATATTGAACTTCCTTTGGTTCTGCAAAGTATCATGCTCTCCCTCATAGTCATAGTTCTAATATGACTTCAAAGCAGAGTAACTAACCTGTGCTAAGTATAAATAGGAATTATCCTGACTAAATGATGAACCTCCAAATACATGTAAACTGCTTTTGAGCACACTGCAATGCCATGTAATCTCTATCACATATCACACTTATTGAAACTGTCCATTTTGTTTTTCCCTCGCAAAAGTAAGATCAGTATTCACTGTTGTAGCCTTATTGCCTAGTTCTATCAAACGAAGTAAGAGATGCAGATTGAGGATGGTGAAGATGATGATGATAACAAGGACAACAACAATGGTGGTAAAAGGAATGAGAGCAGAAGAAAGAACAAACTTTTTTAAAAAGGACCAAATTATTTAGCATGACACACCATACAAATAATTGTTGACTCATTTTATTTCTTTCAACAATAATCTGGGTCAGGAGCAAAGCTCAGTCACAACACTGGTGTCATCAAAACCAGCTGTGTTTAATTCTGTCTATGTCCAGAGCAGAGGGAAGAGTTCTACGCATGGATAAATTCTAATGTTGGAAGTCAGTTATTGTTTGGAATGTATTTAAATAAGCAAGTCAGTTATTGTTTGGAATGTATTTAAACAAGCAAAATTTTTTTTGCCCGATTGATTTGCATTTAACCACTATTGTACATATGTCTTTTATTAAAAAGCAGTAGAAAGGCTAGAATTCTACTGAAAAGACACAACGCTTATACTTTGAAGTTGTGAATATAAGCACAACTAAGAACTTAGCATGGGCTCCCCTCCCAGCTCAGTAGCTTTACTGTTGGCCTTGACAGTCAACGTATATGAGTCAAGTTTCCATTTTTGATAATGGGTTGGCAACATTACACTGATAAAGTTAATAAAAGAATACTTACGAAAGTCTTCAAGTAGCAATTGCTCCCCTAGGAGCAATTATTACTTTTTTTTTTCTTAAAGCTCTCAGAGTTAAAATAATTCTATCAGTGAAAATGTTTTGTGATTAGATTTTGAGACTGTAAGAAGAGGGGGCAACTTAACAACTAACCTCTGGCAACCAGTAAGCACTTGTTCTACACCCGTGGCTAAGGCGGTGTTTTCAAAGCCTGGTATAAATGACATAATATGAAAAGAATACATTGATAGCAATTGTTTTTAAGTTCTAGACTTAGATGTTTTCCCAAACATTTCGTAATCAAGATTTATATGACCTAAGAGATATACTTATTCATGTAACACCGGCATATCAATATCTATTTCAAGAAAGATGATCTGTTGGATATTTAAAAGTATTTTTGTATTTTTTCAAGTGCATTCATTTCATAGGGCTGCCATAATAAATAATCACCAATGGAGTGGCTTCAGAAATTTAATTCTCTCACACTTCTGGTTGCTAGAAGTCCAAAATCTAGGTGTCTGTAAGTCTATGTGCCCTCTAAACTCTCTAGAAAAGAATTTTTCCTTGCTACTTTCAAATTTCTGTTGGATTCAAGCTGACCTTGGCATTCCTCATCTTGTAGCTGCGTCATTTCAATCTGTATTTCTGCCATCATCGGGACTTCTTTTCCTCCGTGCATCCTCATATAACTTTTTTATAGGGACACCAGGTATTGAATTTAGGGTCTGCCCTATTCACTATAACCTCATCTTAACTAATTAACATCTTCAAAGACTCTATGTTCCAAATAAGGTCACAGTCTGGGCTTCTAGGTAGACATGAATTTTGGAGGAGTATTATTTAACCCCATACACCAATACTGAAATTGTCATTTTTCTTCATATAGCCAGTGTAAATTTTAATTTTCTTTATATTTACCCATTATTTTAGTATTTTTATATTTTTTTCTATTTGTGATAATTGGTATTTTTTCAATTATATTTTATTAGTATCTGTATTTAGCTTGCATATATTTAATATGTATCCATTTACCTTTAATTTGAAGAGTTTTTTATGGTTATACAATAGAGCTGTATTGTATGCAATTATAAAATTATACTTGTAAACAATGTTAAATTTTCTTCTTTTTCAAACTTTTAGCTTTTAAAAAATGATTTCATTGAAGTATAATTGACATATAAAAATCTCTACATATTTAATGTATACAACTCCATGAGTTTGGGAATAAATATACACCTGTGAAACCATCACCATCTTCAAGGCCATAGACATATCCATTACTTCTCAAAGTTTCCTCCTGCCTCTTTATTATAATTATTGTATCCGTTTGTGTGACGAGAACAGTTAATACAAGATCTATACTCTTAGCAAAAAACCAAAAATGTTAAGTATGCAGTACAATATTGTTAGCTATAAGCACTATGTGGTGTAGTAGATCTCCAGGACTTATTTAGCTTACATAACTGAAACTTGGTACTCTTTGACTATCATCTCCTCGTTTCCCCCTTCCCCACCAGTCTCTCACAACCAACATTCTACTCTCTGCTTCTATGGGTTTACTACGTAGACTAGCATAGAAATGAAATCATAGAGTATTTGTCTTTCTCTGTCTAACTTACTTCAGGTCCGTCTATGTTTTTTTTCAAATGGCAGTAGTATCTTCGTTTAAAAGGCTGAATAATATTTTATTATATGTACATACTACATTGTATTTATCCGTTCATCCATCAGTAGATATTTAGGATGCTTCCGTATCTTGACTATTGTGAGTAATCCTGCAACGAACATGGGAGCGCGGGTATCTCTCTAAGATTCCAATTTCAATTCTTTTCGCTAAATACTCAGAACTGGGATTGCTGGGCCATATGGTAGTTGCTTGTTATGATGATTGCACCAATTTTATTCCCATCAATAATGTACAGATTTCCTTTTCTCCACATTTTCTCCAGCACTTCTTATCTTTTGTTTTTTTAAAATAATAGCCACTCTAACAGGTATGAGGCGATATCTTCTTTTTTTTTTTTTATTTGCATTTCCCTGATGATTAGTGATGTGGAGCATCTCCTCATGAACCTACTGGCCATTTGTATGTCTTCTATGGAGAAATGTTTGTTCAGCTCCTTCTCTCATTTTTTATTGGGTTATTTGGTGTTTTGGTATTGAGTTACATATTTTAGATATTAACTCCTTATCAGATATATAGTTCACAAAATATTTTCTTTCATTTCATAGGTTGTCTTTTTATGTTGTTTCCTTTACTGTGTAGAAGTTTTTAGTTCAATACAATCCACTTATTTTTACTTTTTTTGCCCATGTTTTGGTGTTATACCCCAAAATTCATTCCAGTGTTTCAAAGACCCATGTTTACAGTTTCAGGTCTTATATTTAAGTTTTTATTCCATTTTGAGTTGATATGCATGTTCTTACATATCTCCAAAGTTAGTTTTATTTTTGGTTGTGTTATTTAGAAATAAGTATAAATAAGCATAAATGTGAAGAGTTTTCACAATGCTTTGAGTAAATTTGCTATATATATATGTATATATATACTTATAATTTTTTTAAAAATTATTGAAATTCTTTTATTCCTTTAATAATTCCATTGCTTTAGAGACCAGATTTCTGTTGCATCATGGAATTTTATAAGAGGACAAGGCTCACCATTGTGCTGGCCTGCCATTTTATAATAATAGGAAATTAATACTCAGAATAATGCATATTCATTAAATGACAATGTACCTTGTAATTGGTAGCAATGATATGGTACCAAAGAGCCTAATTTCCAAATTATTATAAAATAACTTTCATTTGTTTAGACTGAAAATCCAAAGCATTTACACAACAGTTGTTTACCATTCAGTTTCATGTTTAGCATCCTCTTAATGAGCTTTCATAATGCATATACATAATATCTAGCAATGGCCAAAAAAATGTGGTAGATTGCTTTTATTCAGGCATATCTGAAAAAAATAGAAATTATTTATTGAAGAAAACAAGCCTTCCTCCTCCTTCTCAGGAACATTAAATAAACTGGCACTTTCTAATCCTAATAAATGCTTATTAGATTGCATTGAATTTCCTCCTATATATTATATGGTTGTTTGTCAATAAACGCATGTAGAGAAGTTAAAAATTAATTGAGATTTTAGTAAAATTAGATTCCCTCTCAGCTGTGCTTCTAAACAAGAGGTAAATACTACAGGTGGGATTCAGAATTACTTCCAAGGGGACAAAGAATCTTCCTAATGGTTACTAAAATTTCATGCTTTTACAATGAATATGCATACCTGCAGGTAACACTTGCAATCTCTTGTTGACCACATTTCGTAAAACTAGAGCAATTTCAGTTACTATCTTTAGAATTTGCAAAGGCCATTGCTACATGTTATGCCTATTTTAATTCACTTGTGTTTTAAAGCCACACTAGATTTACAACAAATATGTTTTCATCCCCTTTAAATGTAATAAAATTTGCTTAGCTATGAGTATATACTTTAGAGATGTCTGTATCAATAGTTTGGCAATTAGTAATACCTATTTTGAAAAGCAAGATCTGCTGCATGAGTTAGACTGGACCCAGAACTATAAGATCTGCCAGAAGGTGCCCCTCAGGGGACACATAAACAGACGTAGTATTGCTAAGTATCTATACATGAGTCTTAATTAGGTGTCTTGCTTTTTTAAATAATATTCTCTTCACAGATATTTTGTAAAATATGTGGGTGTATTCTTGATTTTGGAAGTACAGAATGTTTTTTCTCATGTTTCTTGCAAAATTTACAATCTCATACTTTTTATCTAAGCATCATCAAAAATCTGAGTGTGAAAATTAAGATTTAAAAGGATTGTCAGAAGGGCATGGTTTTAGGTGTTCTGCTATCCCTTGGTGTTGTTAACCTAGAATCCATGGCCTTTACCATGTACACAAATATGCTTGAAGTGAACCTTCAGGTCCCTAGATTAGATTATAAACACTGTTGGTAACTGTGCATGCCAAATATTATGAACAATTTCAAGGAAATTCTCTATAACTTTAATTGGATTATCACCTAGAAGATTATCAGCCCTTATTTCCATGCTAATAATTCCTAAATTTCTGTATCTCTTGCCTAGATCTTTACAGTATGATTTATTGATGATTCACTTAGTAATTTGTAAATAAAATATGAACTGTTGAGAACAAGGATTATAGACCAATAGCTCCCTATATTCAAATTAGAACCACTTGGGTGGTTTTTTGAAATAATGTATCCTTGGGTTTTATCCCTGACATATGGAATTAGAGAAGTGGGGTGAAAACTACTTATCTGTATATTTTAAAAAGCTTGTTGGGAAACAATGATTTATGCCATAGATAGAGTGGAAAAGTATGACCTTGTCAAGATTGAGAACAGAGGCAGCTAATAACGACTCATTCATTCTATCATGTAGTAGTATCTATTGAGCCCCATGATGTACGTGTGATGAATTTCAATATTAAACTCCCTGTGTTCTCCCTTAAACCACCTCATGAGCAATCTAGTGCAAAGCCTTCTCTAGGATGCTTGAAACTACAAAATGGAAAGACAGTTTGCCTTCTCTTCAACTCAGTATAAATAGAAACATAGGGCAGAATTAGAAGGTTATGACTGTTCCACTGTGCATGCAGTATTGTTTTAACTTTAATTTCATAATATGATATAGAGAATTAAATGACTTTCATGGAAAAATGATAAAGGAAATAGGAACTGCGTCTCTATTAACAAACATGTATACATATACATGCTATCTATATGTTTTTGGAACTTGTGTGAATTTGTAAGAAAATAGAAAAAGAAAATATTGCACTAATACTTTCTATATAAGGTACCTTCATAGGCCTCTTCTATTATGATGACCTGACATTCACTCGTTCTATGAAATATAGATTTGCGACTCTGCCCTGAATCAGATTTTCTGGGCATGAAGTGCAAGAATCCCCATTTTTAGTAAGTACTTCAGATAAATCTTGTTCTCATCCACATTTGAGTCCCACTGTCCTATTGAACATACAGTGTTCATTTCCTTGAAAGTCATATAGAGTTGATGAAAACCACTATGTCATGATAGTTTTAAAAAAAACTAATGTGAGGAATATATATACTGTGAAAATTATCATTTTTAGGTAGGTACGTAAAGAATCATTTATCTCAGACTATACTTTAAACCAATCTAATGGACTAAAATCATTTTCTCTTTGACCACTCATTCATATTCTAAGCTTTATATGCTTCATTCTTGAAAAGAAGCCTATTTATATTTTTTTCATAAGCAGTGTCCATGTCATAGGTTTATAACATAATCAATAAGATCATTCATTGAGTAAAAATGTCATTTGATTATATTAAAGATAAAGATCAGTAATAGAAACAATAAAATACATATACTAAGGCCTTGAAGAGTTAAGGTTTCATTTGAGAGAACTTTTCTCGGTGGGAATTTTTCTTCTATGGGTTAATTTGTACAAATGAGCCTTACTGTTTTTTTTAATTGTAATATAAAATTAAAAGTTGAGATGTTGACATTTCAGTTCTCATGAGTAGGATCATTTACCTCCCAACTCAGATTTCCGTATATTTTTCTATAACATGAGAATAATAATTGTTTACACGTTATCTATATCTCTGGAAATGAGGACAATTTACAAACTAGGTTTTGTTTTGTTTTGTTTTGTTACCTTTTTCTTGTCAGTGATCTTGCATCTCCAAGAAAGAATTTTGGTTTATTTGTGAAACTTTAAGTTATATTAGGAATAAGCACTGTGTTTGTTTTTGTTAGTTTTATTTGGTTTGTACACCTGAAAATGATATCTACTCATTCTAAAATATTTATATGTACAGGGGCACCTGGGTGGCTCAGTCGGTTAAGCACCTGCCTTCACCTCAGGTCATGATCCCAGGGTCCTGTTGTTCAAGTTCTAGTGTAGGGCTCTCTGCTCAGCAGGGAGTCTCCTTCTCCCACTGCCCCTGCCCCCTGCTTGTGCCAGCACATGCTCTCTCCCTCCCTCTATCTTGCACATGCATGCTCTCTGGCTCTCTCTCTCTCTCAAATAAGTAAATTAAAAATTTTTAAAAATTTAAAACATTTACATGTACAGAAAAGTGCAAAGATGAAGATAAGAATAACAATAAATTACTTAAAATTCCTCCACCCTAAAGTAAGTCTTTTTTCACAGCAAAGTATGTTCTGGATAAATGGCAGGAGCACGTTGATAATTCTTTCTTTCTAAATCTCTTCTCGGAAATTACAATTGCTCAGGTAACCTTCTTGGCAGGGCCTGAGGGATTGTTGGAGCATATAAATTTTTCTGAAGCTTCAGAGAAGAGTGCAGGTCAGAGTGGCATTTGTTTTTGTGCCAGGAGGTCTACGACTTGTGGAACCAGCTGTAGAGGCGAGGACTTGTCTCTCTTGGAAGCTAAGTTCAGAGCTCACAGACCACAGTTCCCGGATAAAGCAGGGCCTGCTGCAGCCTGGCATAAGAGCTAAGGATTCCTGAGATTTAGACAGGCCAATCCAATTCTGTTGACTGCCATTGCACTGGAGGGGGGTGGTGTGATGGATGAAATTTCTCTTAATTTCTTAAATGTAAAAAAATTTACACTCCCATGGACAGTGTTAGGAGAGTTCCTGGGGATCATGTCCACACCAATCCATAGTAATATAAAATTTGATAATTTTTCTGATCTGATCCGTGCACACAATATCTCATTATAAGTTTAATTTGCATTTTTTCTGATTACTGGTGAACTTTTATTTGAATTGTTGTCTCTCAGATCTACATATTTTGACTTTCTTTCACCCTGTCTTTCGTGAATGATGACTTGAAAAAAAGCAATAGAATATAAATAGGGCAAACATGTCTGACAGCTATTCAACATCAGGCCAAGCTCTGTGTCATTCAGAGCAGCCAACCAAACACATGATATTGAATTCAACACTCAGGCAATTCACTGGTTATTCCCTGCTTGGGTCCTGAAGTACATTATTTGTTCTTTTCTGCTTTGCTCTGTGTCTCAGGAGGTTGATGATACACACTATCTTGCATCATCTTACCCCTCCAGCTCTCTGTCTCAATTTAGGTTTGGCCAGAGAAATTCCTGGGAGCAGTTGGAAGGTGGAAACACTTCTCTCAATCTCCTTGCCCCTTTAGCTTTTGGCGAGGTAGTAGTTTCTAGCCGCTAGTCTCTGGGTGCTGTACCCATCTTGGTGAGTCCCTTGACCCCATCTCAAACCCTACAAGTGATCCATCCATCAAACTGTCTCCAATTACCACTCCAAACACACATTTATGTCCTGCTGGACTGTATCTGATAGAGGCAGTCATGAGAGATTTCTTGAAAAACATTTGATAGAATCATATTTTTGAATGGTGCCAAAATCTGAAAAGCAGTGCATTTTTTCTTGATACAAGTCACTGGTATAACTACTGAAAACTGGTTTCAAAGAAAACAACACATCTTTTCAAAAGGAAGCCATTCTTTTCTTCAGTTTTATAAATCAGCACTATCTACCAGGTCTCCAATGTTGACTTCTAAGGGCAATCATCAGAAACTATTTTTTCTTTCCCTTGGACTTGGACAAGGATCTATCTGATACATACTATCTATGGAAAATATTAGCTATCAATTTAATATCTCAGGAAACATATGGAATGACTCGGAAAACAGACTGGGTACAGTATGAAGTAGGAATTGTGATTCTGAGCTCACAGAGAAACCTCCAAAATAGACGAGGTAAATAGTAAGCTATAGTTGCTAATGGAGACGATCTAATAAGCTATATGCCAGAAAATGCATCAAAGTGTACACATCTTACCCTTAAACCTTCACGATAACCTTAGAGGTTATTAATATATTCATTTTAGTAATAAGAAATCTGTGTATTGGAGATTTATTTCATGTACTATTAGCCAGCAAGTAGCAAAGCTGGGGTTTAAACTCATTTCAGTCTGGCTTATTTGGTAACAGATATAGTAAAAACTTATACTATTACCCTTGATGTCAAAAATAAAGTCTAAGGAATCACCCTTCAATAATATTAGTGTTTAAAATTTATTCCATAACTCTTTAATCTCCCTTAATTTTTTTTTTAGTTTTGATTAGAAAAATATCAACTATTTCAGTTGTCTCTTGCTACATAATTAACTACCCCAAACTTTAATGGTTTAAAAAAAATCATTCTATTTTTCTCTTGATTTTGTTGTTCAAGAAATGGGAAGGGCTCAGGGCGCCTGGGTGGCAAAGCGGTTAAGCGTCTGCCTTCGGCTCAGGGCGTGATCCCGGCATTCTGGGATCGAGCCCCACATCAGGCTCCTCTGCTATGAGCCTGCTTCTTCCTCTCCCACTCCCCCTGCTTGTGTTCCCTCTCTCGCTGGCTGTCTCTATCTCTGTCGAACAAATAAATAAAAACTTTAAAAAAAAAAAAAGAAATGGGAAGGGCTCAGTTGGGTGGTTAGACTCTGATCCATGTGGTGTCAGCTGGGGCAGTTAGGATTAGAGGATACACTTTCAAAATGAACTTTTCACTTACATATCTGGCACCTCAGTGCTTCTTAACTTTTCTTTCCCTCCAGATAACTCCTCACAAATAATGGTCTTAGGGTACTCAGGTTTCTTCCATGGTGGCCTCCGGTAGACCAAGATATAAGACCAAGATATAAACTTATGCTCAGTTCCAGTGTAGTGTCACTTCCACCATGCACCATTGACCAAAGCAGTTACAGGCCAGCCCAGATTCACGGGAAAAGAAAATAAATCTTACCTTTCTTGATGGAAAGAGTGTCAAATGAATTGTGGCCATATATCTGCCAGCTTTTAATCTGGCACCTTTAATTTTTAACTATATTTTTCATTTTTAACCCTATTCAGGGATTGTAATCTAAACTTTGTAGTTTTGTCATATTATATTCCTCACAGTCTTATCAAAGAAATATTTTTTTAAAAAGATTTAATATCTTTTTTAACATTGTTGCTTGCCTTAAATCACTATTATGGCACTGCTGGTGTTTCCAGCAAACATTACTCTGATAACTGTTATGATTTTTAGTTTTAAATTGAGGAAGCTCAGGCTCTAAAATGCCAAGTAACTAAGCCCCAAATTACATAGTTTGTAAGTGGAAGAGTCAGAAAGGATTCGATAGCAGTTTTGCCTGATCTAACCCTTGTCCTTATATTCCCTAAGAATGCCCAACCACTTTTCTGGGAAGGCAATACGAGCAATATGCAGTCTTCAAGGTAGTTTTATTTTATTTTATTTTATTTTATTTTATTTTATTTTATTTTATTTTATTTTATTTTATTTTTGTCTGTACTTGAGCTCTTAAAAGCCTCCACTTTGTTCTTTTACCTTGTGTGTTTTTATGCATTTTGTAAGAAGATTAATTTGTAATTGTGTCAATTGAGGCCCTGAAGGAAGCAGACACCAAGAAAACAATAGATATATAAGAGATAAGATATATTGGGGAAAACACCTCTGCAGGAAATTGGGACAGATCAAGAGGGCAGAGACTGCCTTCATAACATGATACAGTTAGGGCACTCGTGAAAGAAAAAAAAGAAGAATTGGGTATGTAAAGTGTTGGACCAACAATACTATACTGAGAAAGTTAGCCATGTTGGTCAGGAACATCCAAGCAAAGATTACCCATTGGAGGAGTTCCATGTTGGGTAAGAATTAGCCAGCTCTAATACCCTCTACCATGCTTAGTCATAGGCTAGAGGAAGCCCGAGAGCAGTGTAGCCTCATTAGAAGCAGCCAAAAGAGGCAGCTGGACTGTCATAAAACTATGCTCCTTGTAGTGGGTTCTCTTGAATAAGATCTGAGCAGTGATCTCCATGGTCATCAGGATCCATCCCTTGCTACATATAGACCCACTGCTTTATATGTTTTTGGGAAACAACTCCTTCATGGTTTTCATGAACCCTTCTTTTGGAGGGTCATCTTAAAGAAGGACATAGGTGGAATGAACTACAGCCCCCATCACTGCAGTTGGTTTCATGGCTGCAATTGTTATTATACCTCCCTCTCCTCCCCTGCCTAATCTACATTCCTGTTAACCTTTGCTATCACTTTGGCAGGTAATGGAGGTTTACCTGGTGGTGTAACCCAGATCTTCATTCCCCAAGGGTCAGAATGTGTGGTAATCATTCCTCAGGGATCTGGACACATAGTACTCATAATTTCTCAGACCAGACTGCTTCACATGTCCATTCAAAGTGACTGCTGGTCAAAGAAATTCACAAAGATACTCAAATTGATTTCTTGAATTCCAGATTTATTCCATTCTGTTATTATGGATCTATATAAAACCTTCCTCACCTCATTCTACTAACCAGGGTCATTAATCCTGTCAAGATACTAAACCCTTTTCTCATTTGAAGTTCAATGGGGCCCTTGCTGGGTCCTGACAAAAGCATACCCTCCTTGGGAACTAAGACTTCTAACTCTGCAGAGCCCAGATTTGCAAGGATGGAAAGTACCAAGTACCTCAGTGGATAATTGGGAACGATGGTGAATTGAGCCCCTCCTACTTCCACCCTTTTATCCCCAGCACCATGTATTCTTCTTACTGGGGACACGGAGGTCTCTGATTTAATGCACACACAACATCCTGAAGTATGGCTTCCAAACCTTGCAGTGACTTGCCTGCCTCCAACGGGGCTTTTGCTGTACTTTCAGCAGACTCTTGTAGTGTTCTGCAGCTTCCAGATAGTACAGTGCTTGATATGACCAGGAGGTCCTATGGTTCTGGTCTCATTCCCACAACTCCTTCACTGTGAAGTGATTCCCCTTCTTAAATGCTATATTTTGTAGAATTCTACACCTGTGAACCAGGCCATTCTCTGAGGGCTGAAGAGTCATGTTGACTGAGTTTCAAAAGCAAGATATGCAAATTCATCCCCAGAATAGGTATCTATGCCTGTAAGAAAAAAACAATTGCCCTTATAAATCAGAAAAGAGACCAATGTATTTGACTTGTTTCTCAGTGTGTGGTTTTTGTCTCCTCAGGAATATTACCATTTTACTGGCTTGGCACTGGTTTCCATTGCTGGCAAGTTGGGCATTCAACAGTAACAATAGATAGCTAGGCATTCATTATATTCATGCCCATGGTGCAAATTTTTTAGTGTTCAGTGCTTATTGCATGGAAAATGCTTTCTAGTGGGCATGATGCTGGCAGTCTGGCATGTCACATAGTGCTTGGGCCAGAGCTATATTACAGGTGGGGAATGTATTGCCTCCAGAAACCAGAAAGACCTACAAAGCCCTGAACTTCCTTCTTTGTGGCAGAGAATGCCAAATGCAACAGTTTGTGTTTTATGGAGGGACAGATATCCCATTACACCCCTGATCTTAATTCAATAATTGTCCCTTAAATTCAATAAAGTATCAAATTCTTAAATCTTTTTAGAGAATATCTCTAATCCTCCAGAGCACATATATCTTATTAAGATCACTGATGAACTAGCCAATTTTTCTCATACTTCCAAAGAGCATGATGTCATCAATATAATGGATCAGTGTGATGTCCAGATGGTCCAGATATCTTTAGATTATGAGGGCAAGCTAACAGAGTCATGGGTAAAACTGTAAACAAATATTGTCATTTCCACATGAGTGTAAACTGTTTCTGATCCTCTTTTCTGATCAGAATAGAAAGGAACTCCTGCCAAATCAATGGCAGCATACCATGTATCAGAGACCTTATTAAACTGCTCTAACAAGGACACGACGTCTGGCAGAGCAGCTAAAGTCAGAGCTGCTACTTGGTTAAGCTTGCTGTAGTTTACACTCATTCTCCAGGTTCCATCTGGTTTTTACAGGGACCAGACTGGCCAATCAAAAGGTGCCACAATGGAGCTTCCATACGTGCATTCTTAAGATTTCTAAAGGTGGCACTAATCTCTGTCATTTTTCCTGGGATGTCTTGTTCTTGATTTACTATGTTTTCCAGGGCGGGCCTGGGGAGTGAGGAACATGATTGCAGAGGCTTCTACTTGATCTTCCACACTATGATAGCTCTTACCACACACCCCGAGTTTGTACCAATTGCCAGGTTGTCGATCCAAATTACAGATTCAGGCACCAGGGGAAGGACCATCGCATGGATCCACAGACCTCGTAGATCCACTGTTTTACACAGTATTCCATTTATTACCTGGCATCTATAAGCCTGCATTCTATCTATGGAAGAACAGGGGGAGCATGATAATCTTTTGGCTAAGCATATATCATTGTCAATTCAGACCTTCTGTCCAATTGTTCTCCAAGTAGTTCCCTTTCCTCAGTGTCAGTCACCTGAGTAAATGGTTCTAGGTCCCTTTGGGGAAAGCTGGGAGTTGTTATAATACATGCCTGTTACAATGCTGTGGGGCCCGTCCTCCTAGGGATCTGGTCACCTGTTCAGTCCATGGTTTTTGAACTGAAAATTGGTTCAAGTCCAGAATCTGAACAAGAGATTGTGACTCTTTAGAACAGAAACCTTCAACCTTCCACTGTTGCTTATGATATTAGCTGTGGGCTTGTCATATATGGCCTTTTATTGTTCCTTCTACACCCAACTGTTGAGGGTTTTTTATTCTTTTATCAGGGAAGGTTGTAGAATTTTGTCAAATGCCTTTTCTGCATTTATTGAAATGATCATATGATTTGTATCTTTCATTTTATTAATGTGTCATATCTTTATTGATTTGAATATGTTGAATCATCCTTGCACTCATACAATTCAATAACAAAAAACCCAAATAATCTAAATAAAAATGGGCAGAGGACCTGAATAGACATTTTTTTCCTCCAAAAAAAGATATACAAATGACCAATAGGTACATGAAAAGATTCTCAACATCTTTAAACACCAGGGAAGCTCAGGTATAACCACATAAGGTATTACTTCACCTCTGTTAGAATGGCTATTATCAAAAGGACAAGAGATAATCAGCACTGGCAAGATTTTGAGGAAGTGGAACCCTTGTGTACTATTGATAGAAATGTAAACTGGTACAGTCACTGTGGAAAACATTATGGAGTTTCCTCAAAAAATTAAAAGTAGAACTATATGATACAGCATTTCCACTTCTAGATATATATCTGAAGGAGCTGAAGTCACTATCTCAAAGAGATACCTGCACCCCCATGTTCATGACATCATATTCACAGTGGCCAAGACATTGAAATGATCTAAGTCTCCATTGATAGATAAAGGATAAAGAAAATATGGTGTATACATAGAATGAAATATTCAGCCGTAAAAAAAGCAAATCCTGCATTTACAACATGGATGAATTGGATGAATTACGCCAAGTGAAATAGATCAGACAGGGAAAGGCAAATATTATATGGTCTCATTTGTATGTGCAATCTAAAAAAGCTGCACTCATAGAGGGGCGCCTGAGTTGCTCAGTCGGTTAAACGCCTGCCTTCAGCTCAGGTCATGATCTCAGGGTCCTGGGATTGAGCTCCCTATTGGACTTCTTACTTTGGGGGAAGTCTGCTTCTCCCTTTTCCTCTCCCCCTCCCCTTTCCCATCGTGCTCTCTCTCTCTCTCTCAAATAAATAAAACTTTTAAAAAAATAAATTAAAAAACAGCAGTCATAGGAACAGAGAGGAATGGTGGTTGCCAGATACTATTGGGTTGAGGAAATAGAGATATATTGGTTAAAAGGTACAAACTTCTAATTATAAGATGAATAAATTTTGGAGATTTAATCTACAGCATGCTGACTCAGATAACCATACCATATTATATACTTGAAAGTCGCTAAGAAACTAGGCCTTAAATGTTTTTAATACCAAAAACATTGTAATTATTGAGGTGATGGAGGTGTCAACAACCTTATTTTGGTAATCATTTCAATGATTCACATGATACACATCAGATAATCACATTGTACACCTTAAAGTTCCACAATGTCATATGTCAATTATATCTCAATATAGTTGGGGAGAAAAAAAAATTATACCAGTTCTCTACAGTCTCTTTTAGAAAATTTAAGCAGAAGGAATACTTCCTAAGTCATTCTATGAGGCTAGCATCACCCTAATAGCAAAACCAAAACATTACAAGAAAGGAAATCTATAGACCGAAAACTCTGATGAACATAGATGCAAAAACATTCAAGAAAATATTAGCAAATAAAATCCAATAATATATAAAAATAATTATGTACAATGACTAAGTGAGATTTTTATTTCAGGGGTGCAAGGATTATTCAACAATAAAAAACCTGTCAGTTAATCTACCAAATAAATAGGCTAAGGAAAATATATAATTATATCAATTCATGTAGAAAAACAGATGACAAAATTTAAAATGTATCCACCATAAAAAGTCTCACAAATTAAAAATATAGAGTGATTTCCTCAATTTTATAAAACATCTATAAATATCCTACACCTAACTTAATATTTACTAGAGAGAGATTGGACACTTTCCCTCTAAGATTAGGAATCATGTAAGGATATGTTTTCTCACAAATTATTGTCCATATTGTATTGGAAGTTGAAATATGGACTGAAAATAATAATAACAATAATATTTAATAAACCTCTTTATTCACAAATGACATGTTTGTCTAGGTAGAATATTCCAAGTGATCTAAAAGGAAACTCTGGTACTATGGAACTAGTAAGAAATTTTAGCAAAGTCCAGGTTACAAGGTTAATATACGAAAGCCAATTGTGTTCCTATATATCAGCAATGAGCAACTGGAATTTGAAATTAAATATATATAGGGGCGCCTGGGTGGCACAACGGTTAAGCGTCTGCCTTCGGCTCAGGGTGTGATCCCGGCGCTATGGGATCGAGCCCCACATCAGGCTCCTCCGCTATGAGCCTGCTTCTTCCTCTCCCACTCCCCCTGCTTGTGTTCCCTCTCTCGCTGGCTGTCTCTATCTCTGTCGAATAAATAAATAAAATCTTAAAAAAAAAAGAAATTAAATATATATATATATATATATAATCACACCAAAAATATTTAGGTATAAGTCTAACAACATGTGTACAAAATCTACCTATCTAGTATCTATTTATCTATCTGCAGAAAACTACAAAACACTGATAAAAGAAACCAGAGAAGATCTAAACAAATGTAGAAATAAACCATGGTTCATTGATTTGAAGACTCAATATTGATGTCAGTTTGTCCCAACTTGATCTGTATATTCAAAGCATTCCCAATCAAAACTCCAGCAAGCTATTTTGTAGATATTAACAAACTGATTCTAAAGTTTATATGGAAGTGTGAATGACCTAGAATAACCAATACAATACTGATAAAAACAAAATTGGAAGACTCACACTACTCTATTTCAAGACATAGTATAAAGCTACAGTAATCAAGACAATGTGGTATTAGAAAATAAATAGACCTAAAGATCGATAGAACAGAAATGAGACCTTGTAAACTGAAACATACATAGTCTGTTGATTTTTGACAAAAGCACAAAGGCATTCAATGAAGAAAGTACAGTATTTTCAACAAATTGTGCTAGAATAATTAGATACAATACCAAAAAATAAACAAAAAAAAAAGAGAGAAAAAAAGCTAAACACATACTTACATACTTTACTCCTTTCACAAAAAAATAACTCAAAATGCATTATAGATGTAATTGCAAAATGTAAAACTATAAAACTTCTAGAAGATAACAGGAGAAATCTATACAATCTTAGTTTCGGTGATGAGTTTTTACATATAATGGCAAAAGCGTTCTCCTAGCAATAACAGAAAAAATTGGTAAGTTGGACTTTTTAAAAATGTACAACTTCTGCAGTATACACTGTTAAAAGAATCAAAATTAGCCCTAAGACTCAGAGATAATTGCAAAGGGCTTATCTGATAAAAGACTTATATTCAAAATATACAGAAATCCTTTAAAACTCAACAATAAGAAAACAACCCATAAAAAGTGAGCAAAAGATCTAAATAGCAAAAAAGATATACAGACAGACAGAAAATAAGCAAATGAAAGATGCTTAAAATCATGTGTCATTAAGAGATGCAAGTTGAAACAAAATACTATGACCCACTTATTAGGATGACTAAAATCCAAAGAAACTCACAATACCAATTACTGATAGGAATATAGAGCAACAGGAATTCTCATGCTGATGGTACAGCCACTTTGGAAGATAATTTGGAAATGTCTTGCAAATCTAAACATAGTCTACCTACATGATTCAATAGTCATGCTCCCAGATGTTTACTTAACTGTCTTAAAAACTTATAAGCACACAAAATCTACATGCAAATATTTGTAGAATCTTTACTCATAACTGCCAAAATTTGTTATCAACCAATAGGTCTTTCAATAGATGAACGCATAAATAAACTATAGCATATTAACACAATAAAATGTTATTCAGAAATAAAAAGAAATGAGCTGTCAAGGCATGAAAAAATTTCCGTATTTTTTCATGCATATTGTTAAGTGAAGAAATATAAACAGCCTGAAAAGGCTGTATACTGTATGATTCCAGTGATACAACATTCTGGAAAAAAGTAAAACTACAGAGATGATAAACAGATCAGTGATTGCCAGGATTTTAGGGGGGGGAGTGTGTGGGAAAGTTTTATAAGCAAAAAACACCGGGGATTTTTTAGGGTGATAAAACTATTTGTATTACAATGGTCAATATATGACACTTTGTCTAGAATCTTATAACCCCCAATGTAAATTTAATGTATGCAAATGTATACAAAATTATTTAGGAGGTTGGAGAATCCAAAATTAGGATTATCAGTGTTATAAAAGAGCCTGACTGCATTAAAAATGAATGAATAAAATGTCCCCAGTGAAGGGGGAGTAGAGAAAATGGTGCTGCCTTTGGAAATGAGTATAGTTTGTAAGACTAAAGGCAAGATAAACCATACACAAGCACTGTACTCTAGTTGATAAAGTTGTTTTCCTAAAGTGTAATTATTGATGATTCCTAAAATATCATTTGTATATACTGGATTGAACAAGTAAGTAAATAAGTTGCAGATGAGAGCCAGGTTTCTTAGTGTTAGAGTAGGATGTTACAGATAAGCAAAAGGAGGAAGCAAAGAATGATCCGTGTGGTAGTGGATTAGTGTGGGCAGTTACAATATGAACTCATATGTAACTTACTATAGATATATAGATGGTTACATGTAGAAATATTTATAGATTTGTGTATATATACAGCTCAGTATACATGAATGTAATTCCTTGCTCTGTCAACTAAGAAGACATAGAAGGTAGGACTCTCAGTAGCAATAAATACACCTAGGGCCCAGATCTTGGTTTCTTTCTTTTCTTTTTTTAAAGATTTATGTATTTATTTTAGAGAGAGAGAGAGAAAGTGCAAGTGGGAGGGTGGGGCAGAGGGAGAGAATCCTTCAGCAGACTCCTCACTGAGTGCAGAGCCCTATGCGGGCTCCATCCCAAGAGTCTAGTATCCTTGGTAGGACTGTGGAACAACACCAACAAATGACATTAGGTGAAAACTAGAAAATATGAACTAAGTATGGACTACATGTCATAAGTAATATCACTATTCTCTCATTACTTGGGACAAAAATATCACACTAATATAAGATATTAATAAATGGAAACTGAATGTAGAAACTGAATTCTGTACTATCTGTAAATCTAAAACTATTCTAAAGTCAAAATTTTATTTTCAGAAAATCAAGTGATAAAGGAACAAATTAAACCATAGGATGGCAGTGTGGGCTAGTAGTTCGGAGACAGAAATATAAGGTGGAAGTTTATGTCCATCTGCCTGATTCTATGTTGGGTGTGGGGTTTTACCCCTGGTGACTCTATGATGGTAGAAATTTTTGAAGGATTTCTGAAAAACTGAATATCTGGATTTGTGAAAACAGCAGTTTTTCAGAATGGTGTTATTGGAGATGCTTATTCAGGTCTGAGTTCAGGAATTTCAGGTACCTAAGAATTCTATTCAGGATGTCTTGAAAATCATTTCATCTTACAGAATATTTTATTATAGACAGTGTCTTTTAAAGGTAGTGCTATTAAGGATACCTGGGTGGTTCAGTCAGTTAAGTGTCTGCCTTCTGCTCAGGTCGTGATTCCAGGGTCCTGGGATCGAGCCCCAAGTCCAGCTCCCTGGTCAGCAGAGAGCCTGCTTCTCCCTCTCCCTCTGCTGCTCCACCTGCTTTTGCTCTCTCTCTGTCTGTCAAATAAATAAACAAAATCTTTTTAAAAATAAAGGGAGTGCTATTAGCATTTTTGGTGAGATATTTCTTTTCTTACTAAATGATACCAAATTCACCCTCCTCTAGAAGTTGTGACAGTCTAAAATGCATCTTTTTTTTTTTTTAAGCCAAAGGGAATGGTACCTTATATCTGCCAGTATTGAGTTCTTTGAAGCGTCATAATTTTACTAAACTGAAGGATTAGGAAAGATAACATATCCTCTGGTAGTGCCACAAGGATGGTAAGGAGTCTGAAGTTGGGAGTAAGTGTACTTTCGTATCCTGGATAGATAAACCTCCTCCAGTCCTATTAAGGCTAATTCTTCTCTCTGAGTACTTTATTTTTAGTTTTATTATACTTTTCAAATATACACAGTTGAGAGATTTCTTATCCATGCCTTTTGCTCAGAACAATTACTAGTTGGCTGCTATATATATATATATATATATATATATATATATATATATATATTTCTCTTGCTTAAGTAATTTAAAGCAAGATATCATATATATGATCCCACAAATTTCAGCATACTTTTATATAATAAACAGACATTTAAAAATGTCATTAGCCCTTACAATAATATTAAAACATTTTATTAGTATTTCCTAATGTTCAGTCCATAATGAATTTCCCCAATTGTCTCAAAAGTTTCCTTTAAGAATCAGTTGGAGTGAATCAAGTTATGTTTTTAGTTTTAGTAGTTTTTAAACCTTTATTTTTTTAGAGAAGTTTTAGATTCACAGCAAAACTGAGAAGGTACAGAGATTTCCCATTAAGTACCTTGCTCCCACACATGCATAACCTCCCTGTTATTTGCATCGCCCATAAAAGTTGTACATTTCTTCCAATCAGTGAACCTGCACATCATAATCACCCAATGTCCAAGCTCATGTCAGGGTTCACTCTCAGTATGACACATTCTGTGGGTTTGGACAGTTTTATAATGACATGTATCTACCATGATAATATCATACAAAGCGTCTTTGCTGCTCTCAAAATCCTCAGTGTTCCACTTATGTCAGCCCTCCCCTCACCCTGACCCCTGCCAATCACTGATCTTTTTAGTGTCTCCATGTTTTTGCTATAGTCAAAATCACACAGATTGATCAGCGTAGCCTTTTCAGATTCACTTCTTTCACTTACTAATAGACATTTTAATATTCCTCCATGTCTTTTCATAGCTTGATAGTTCATTTCTCTTAGTGCTGAATAATATTCCATTGTCTGGATGTACCACAGTTTATGTATGCATTCACTGACTGAAGGGTATCTTGGTTGCTTCCAGGTTTTGGCAATTACAAATAATGCTGGTATAGATGTGTGTGTAGGGTTTTTTTTATTTTTTTAAACATGTTTTCAATTACTTTGGGTAAATACCAAGGAGTGCAATTATTAGGTCATATGGTCAGTTTGTATAGCTTTGTAAGAGACTGCCAAACTCTCTTCCAAAGTGGCTGTACCATTTTGAATTCCAACCAGAAATGTGGGAGAGTTCTTGTTGCTTCATATTTTCATCAGCATTCGGTGCTTCACTGTTTTGGATTTTGGCTATTCTAATAGGTGTGTAGTGTGTATCTCACTGTTGCTTTAATTTGTAATTCCCTGATGACATATGATGTGGGGCATCATTTTATATGCTTATTTACCTTCTCTATATCTTCTTTGGTAAGGTTCCTGTTAATACGTTTGGCTCTTTTTTTTTTTTTTTTTTTTCTGGGGTGGGGATGTGGGTGGGCAGAAAGAGAGGGAGAGAGAATCCCAAGCTGACTCCATGCCCAGCATAGAGCCTAACGTGGGGCTCTATCTCACAACCCTGAGATCATGACCTGAGCCAAAATCAAGAATTGGAGGCTTAACCGACTGAACCAGTCAGGCACCCTGGCCCATTTTTTAATTGGATTGTTTGTTTTCTTATTGTTGAATTTTAAGTGTTCTTTATATATTATGGGTGACAGTCTTTCTTAGATGTGTCCTTTTGAAAATATTCTCTCCTAGTCTGTGACTTACCTTCTTATTCTCTTGACATTGTTCCTTGTATAGAGAATTTTAAAAATTTTCATGAAGTCCATGTTATCCATTATCTCTTTCATGGTATCATGTCCAAAAAGTCATTGTCATACCCAAGGTCATCTAGATTTCCTGTGATATCTTCTGGGAGTTTGATAGTTCTGTGTTTTACATATAGGTTTATGATCCATCCATTTTGAGTTAATTTTTGTGAAACGTGTAAAACTATGTCTGGATCCTTTTTTTTTTTTCTTTTTTTTTTATAGGTTGATGTTCAGTTGATCCAACAGCATTTGTTGAGGACTTTATCTTTGTTTCATTGTATCACTTTGTTCCTTTGTCAAAGATCAGTTGACTGTATTCATTGAGGTCTCTTTTTGGGCCCTCTATTCTATTCCATTAATCTACTTGTCTGTTCTTGCACAAATATCACAATGTCTTGATTATTGTAGTTTTATAGGAAGCCTTGAAGTCAGGTAGTATCGGTCCTCCAACTTGTTCTTCTTCCATATTGTGCGGGCCATTCTGAATCTTTTGCCCCTCCATATAAACCTTAGAATCAGTTTATCCATATCCACAAAATAACTTGGCATTTTGATTTCTATTGCAGATTCTATAGATTAAGTTGGGAAGAACTGACATTTTGACAATAGGATGGTTCCCTATCCATTAACATGGAATATCTCTCCATTTTTTTCAGTTCTTTGAATTTATTCAAGAGAGTTGTATAGTATTTCTAATATAGGTCTTGTACATATTTTGGTTTATTTATGTCTAAGAATTTAATTTTCTTGGGTGCTAATGTAAGTAGCATTGTGTTTAATTTCATATTTCACTTGTTCATGGCTGGTATGAAAGTGATTTTCTTTCATATATTAACCTTGTATTGTGCAACCTTGCAATAATTATTTTGTAAGTGCCAGGAGATTTTTTCAAATCAGTTCTTTAGGATTTTGTACACAGACAGTTTTATTTCTTTCTGCCCCATGTGTATACATTTTATTTCCTTTCCTAGTCTTCTGCATTAGCTAGAACTTCCAGGATGATGCTGAAAAGGAATAGGTAGGAGAGGTAGGTAGGAGTAGGTAGGAGAGGATATTCTTGCCTTGTTTCTGATCTCAGTGGGAAAGCTTTGCATTTTTACTATTAAATTTGATTCTAGGTGTAGATTTTATGTAGATATTCTTTATCAAGTTGCGGAAGTTCCCCTCTATTAGAAGTTTATTGAGAGTTCTTATCATTCACAGGTGTTAGATTTTGCAAAATGCTTTTTTTTTCATCTATTGATGTAATCCTGTGATTTTTCTTTTATAGTCTGTTGATGTAATGGATTATAGTAGCTGATTTTTTAATGTTAATCTAGCCTGGCATACCTGGGATAAATCTCACTTTGTAGTGATGTATAATTATTTTTATATATTGTTGGATTTAATTTGCTAACACTTTGTAGAGGAATTTTGTTTTTATGTTAATGAGAGATATTGGTCTGTAGTCCTAGGTTTATACCAGAAACATATATTAAGGAGAGTCCTTATCTTTTTTTCAAGTAGCTCCCTCCCTACTTCACTGTAAGGGGTGGGATGCTCACCTGATTGGATGGAATTCCAGGATCATGGGTTGGTCAACTACTAAGAGTGTGGACTAGTTTACAAAACTGTAAGATTATACATTTGTGTTGTGTTAAACCATTATGTTTTGATAATTTGTACAGTAGAGAGAGAAAACTAGTAAGTCACCATACGTGAATGTTTAGTTTTTCCCCCTTTTCTGCTATTATATGTATTGTTGGGGACAATGTTTTTACAAAGCAAAGTAATTTTTTGTCTTGAGTTTTTCCTTGTTTTATTGAAATATAATTTAGAAGTATGATAACTGAGTCAAAGTGTATTGTCCCATTTACAGTAAGAGAGGACAATTTTATTACATCCTAACCAACACTGAGTATTATATAGTATGGTTCTAAGTTTTTGTTAGGTTTATAGATGATAATTTTCTCTTATTTCTTTAATTTGCAATTATTTCTTTAAAATTATACAGATTTCATATGCTGATTAATAATTAGTGTCTCTTCTTTCATGAACAATCTATTCATGCTTTGCTTCTCACTCCTTTTTTTTTTTTAACTGGGTGTTTCTCAGTTTGAATTAAAAATATTTGCCTCTTTAAAATATCACTAGTCTCTGAAATTATATTTTGAAATAAGTGAAGTACACATATATACCAACATAAATGTATTTTTTTAAATCAAGTCAAGAATATTACTTATTTCCCAAATTTTCAAAGTAGTTATTACCAACCCATAACATGCTCAGTATTATATCTTATTTAAATAATGTATTTATTTAACTATATGGCCTTTTACTAAAGGAATGTATTTGCCTAATTTATTTCGATTGTGTCTGAACTGAAAGTAGCATTTACTTTGCGAATACAGAATTTTAGTAAAAATGCTTCCAAACTTTCATGGTTTTATTTTCTCATTATATCCTATATGAGTGTTTTAATCTTGATTCCACTTGAAAGCAGAGGCTGAGATATGGGTTCATATACAGATGACCGATTTGGGGAAGTAACCCTTAAGAGCTGAGGAACTAAGGACGGTGAATAGGGAAAGATGGAAAGCTAAGTGAAGGTGAATTATCAAGTTGCTCAGCTGGTGCCCTGTGCCTCCAGGACCTTCTGAGGAGTGATCAGATTGGACCTCAAGTGTCTCCAAATGAAGAAGAGTTAAAGCGTTCTCCATTGGCTCATATCCCCCACTTGCTGAACATGGCCCCTGATGCCCCTTACCACACAAACATTTGCAGATGCTCACCAGTGCTGAGCCAACTGCCACAGGCATCCCGTGCCACAGCATCGCACAAGTGACAAACATGGTATGCCATTAAGGTGAGAGACCTAATTTCAAGCCACAAAAAGAAACCATACACATCCACGTTCTTCTACAGATAAACCAATCAACTCCAATTTGTCTCCCTAAGCCAGTTTGATTTAAGGTTCTGACTGTGGCAAGTAAACAAGATGATAAAAAGGGATGCACTAAAACGTGCTTTGATTTGGGCAGGTGGCTTAAATTCTCTGTGGCTTGAGATTTTCATCCATGAAATCCTAACTCATAGGGTTGTTTTGAAGATGAAAGGAGAAAATAGAAATATTATTATCAATGTTGATAATAATATTATTTATATTTTTTGAAAGCAGATGATATCATTACTACTAATGTAATTTTAAAAATTAAAGTGCTATTATGTAATGTATGATATTTTCAGTAGAAACAATAATCCACTTTCTTTAGTCTCATTTTATTATATTATTTAAAATATCTGTAATGAATACCTTTGATATGGATAGTGAAGCAACTGCTCAAATAATAGTTGTTCAATAAATACTGATTGAAATTCTCTACAACTAAGAATCTCGGTGATTGATGATAAAAAACAAAGTCTTTTGAGATACATAAAATAACAGGGGAGATTGTTCATTTTTAAATAAACATGGTGCAAGGAATTTTATGTGAATATAATTTGTATGCATGTTTAATTAAAGAGTTGTATGGATTGAAGTAGAAGATGATGCAAACAAATTGAATTAGTGTTTTTTTTTTGTTGTTGTTTCTTGTTTTTGGTCATGTATTATTGCTATTACACTAATGCCTTTTTACTTTGGAAGAAGAAAAATGTAATTCAAAACAGAATATTCCAAAGAGCAGGTTCAAGAAACTTATTTTTCCTTCTCTATTTCTAAACATTATTTAAAGTTCAAACTAATCTTAGTCTTTAAAAATGCTTTAAAGAGAGAGCTCTGGGTGTGATTTCACATTTAACAGGATCACCCAGAAATACAAGATCCTGACATCCAAGATAAAGGAACAACAAATGGAGAAGTCTACAGAAAAGTTCAAATCCATTTGATGTGTAGACTTTAAAGAATGTTGAGGGGCACCTGGGTGGCTCAGTCAGTTAAGCATCTGCCTTCAGCTCAGGTCATGATCCTGGGGTCCTGGGATCCAGCCCCGCAGACTCCCTGCTCACTGGGGAGTCTGCTTCTCCCTCTCCCTCTGCCTGCCTGTGTACTTGTGCTCTCTATCCCTCTGTCAAAAAAAAAAAAAAAAAAAAAGTTGAGCTTTCTATTTTTTATTACTTTTGAAACTATCACATACAAATTAACTTCTAAAAATCCTCCTCAATGTTTTAATTAAGGAGTACAAACTCTTTATTATATATTATTTACTTGGTAACTGTAAAACACTCTAAAATGATTATTTGTTATAGAACATAAGAGAGCACCTTAAATCATTTTTGAAACTTCCCTTGGAAAGAAATAATCAAAGTGGATATAACCCACAGCATTTTAAAAGTATAATGAGGTAAAATGTTTAGTAAACAAATTGCCAATGATGGCAATATTTTGAGAAAACATTAACTTAAATCCATTTGGTATTTTTCCTCTAAATGTTTCCAAAATGACACCCTCCCCCATCACCACATATACACACACAGTATCTCCAAGGAAAAATTAGAAAGTAATGGCATTATTTTTTTACTTCATGGATTAAAGAATACGGTGGAAAAAAGTTAAATGGTTTGTACAGTAGTAGAGAGCAAGTTATCGATGAAATGAATGTATAATCCCTATCAAGTCCTGCTTTGGATTTCTTTGTAATGCCTGATGCTGACAATCCAGAAAGAGCAATGCATCTGTGATTTGATGATTGTCTTACATGCCTTCTATAGAGGACGGGTAGCAAATAAAATTAACAAGACAGAGGTGCCTGGGTGGCTCAGCTGGTTAAGTGTCCGACTCTTGGTTTCAGCTCAGGTCATGATTTCAGGGTCCTGGGATTAAGCCCCGTGTCGGGATCTGCACTCTGCACAGAGTCTGCTTGAGATTCTCTCCCTCTCCTTCTGCCCTCTGTCTCCACTCACATTCTAGCTTTCTCTCTAAAATTAAATAAATAAAATCTTAAAATTTAAATTTAAATTAAATTAATGAGACAAACCCTTGCCTAAATAAATTATTTATAAACTATTGGAAAAAACAAAGCTACAAAAAATTTCTGTATTAAGACACTGATGTGATAAATATTATAATAAATACAAATATTCTTAGATGAACTAAGAGACTAATTCTGTCTGGGGCGATTTGAGAAATCCTCTTTGAAAAGATGTAATTTTAATTTCATTTTCAAATGCTACAAGTGCGGTATTTTCAAGTTCACCTACCTACTTATTAAAATCAGAAGTTAAGTCCAATTCTATTTAATACTGAAGCTCATACTCTTTACATTTCAATAAGAAGACATGAGAAATTAAGATCAACTTGGAAATAAAGAATCTCTGTCTCCCTGGGTCCTCTCACTCTCTTTCTTTTTTTCCCCTAAGGATGATAACACAGTAAGGACTGCTGATGGTCATATGCAGAGGAATTTGAGCCAAAGAACTTAGCATTAGGTGCCAGCTTAGAGGCTACTAGGATCTCAGGGTCAAGTGACAGGATTATGCAAGACTGAAAAAGTGACTGTTTAGATAAAAGGAATAAAGAAGGAATTAAAAATGTTTCGACTCTAGCCTTAGAGATGTAAAATCAATCGCGCCATTAACAAGAGTGAGGAGTTGTGGTTCCAGCAAGGTTAGAGCCAACAGAAGGCCAAGGACAGGTTTAAGATAAGTGTGCTTAATCCTGCATCCCCGCTTCACCCCTCCTAAAACAAAATAGAACCATGGCTTCAGTGGTCCTTGAAGCCCATGCCCCTGCCTCCACTCCCCACGTACATACAATACAAGGACGCAGTAACAATACATACTTGTCAGGCAAGTGTAAGATAAATTCCTGGATCTTCAATCTAAACATGTTGCTGACTCTAATCCCAGATCTTTCTTATAAAGAGATTTGGGAGGAAGCACTTCTGGGGAGGGAAATGTTAAGTTCTTTTTTTTTTTTTAATATATGTTGAATTTACAGGTAATGCAGTTCATGTAATTACATGATGTATGAAGTTTTATGTACTGTATAGGGCCTGTGAGAATTAGGCTTAGTAATGTTGGACTGACAAAGTTTCTTGAGACTGGAGAGTATATTCAGAGTTGAAATAGGAATCTAGTCCTGAGTATGGGAGTGCTGACGGACAGCCCATTTCAGAAAACAGTTTTAGAGAGAAGAGAAAAAAAGAGAAAAAAATAACCAAAAAAAAAAAAAAAGGATCTTTTAGAAAAATGGGATAATTAAGTATCACACTGATTTTGACTAGCTTCATTTGAGCCAAGTTGTTTCAGCTGACAAACTGAGATCTGAAAGCTTCACAATGACAGTAGAGATGAAGTGGACAGAGAAAAAGCACACATTTCCTTCAATATTCCAAGCAAATAAAACCCTGAGATGAGGGGCGCCTGGGTGGCACAGCGGTTAAGCGTCTGCCTTCGGCTCAGGGCGTGATCCCGGCGTTCTGGGATCGAGCCCCACATCAGGCTCCTCCGCTGTGAGCCTGCTTCTTCCTCTCCCACTCCCCCTGCTTGTGTTCCCTCTCTCGCTGGCTGTCTCTATCTCTGTCGAATAAATAAAAAAATCTTTAAAAAAAAAAAAAAAACTGAGATGGCGTGAGGGCAATGCCACACTTGGTACCTGCTTCCTTGCTGGCGGTGCTCACACTAATGACTCACTCTCCTCTGTCTTCTCGAAAGCTACTCCGGAGTATAGTTGTTTTCCTAGGGGACTGAAAACCATATCCCCCTCTAAATCTTTGCTTCCAGAAAATGCCATTTCCAAGTGCAGTTCTTTGGGAATGCAAAGTTTCTGATATTGTAAAATAGAACATTTCAAAGTAAGTTCTGCTGGTTTTTAATCTTCTTCCATTTACCTAATAACTTTATAATCATTTAAATAGAACTCACATCTTCAAAGTCCTTTTACTGTGTTGATCCTTCAAATCCTTAATATTATTAATAGTGAAATAACCTCAACTACCAAAGATGGCTGAAAATTCGTTTTTTAAAAATAGCACAAAAATGACATAGATCAGCTCAAAGATGACACAAAGCTCATGCACTAAAATCCATGCAGATAACTCAAAGGAGAGCATCTTCCATTCTCTAGTTAATATTATTTTAGACATGATTCTAAGTGACTTCTAAGAATTCAGTAACCAGCAAGCCAACAGTAATCTAACTCAATGTATTCACAGTAAAATGATGGAACATAGAATATGGGTGAAAGGTTCGTAGATTGCAAGGAAATGTACAGCCAATGTCACTATAACTTATCTAATGTCTCAACTCAGAATACATTTAAAACAGAGCATGAGAAGGTGATAGGAGTGCCACAGGCAGAAACACTGTCAGCAGAGAGAACTGACTGCTGATAATTTGCTGATGAGGGAGGTGAAAGAAAACCCATAAAAACAGACTGCAAAACTGAAAAAAAATAATTAAAGGATAATATGAGGTTATTTAGTATTTTATGTAACTGCAAAACTACTGAATTATGACTGTATTACAGTTCAGTTCTTACGGCTTTTCATAGGGTTGGTGCTCAATATTTGTGCACAGATTAAATTATATCAAATATATGCTAGTAGAGAAAGCAGGGGAACATGGAAAATTTCTCTCAATTTTGCCTCACCTTCTCCCTACTCCTTTCCCTGAATCCAAGTTCTGGTTTTGTTTATCCTCAACCCATTTTGCTCACTGCCTTCAGGTTTTCTCTAACTTTAGTCAATGGTAGCGATGGACATATTTCTGTCAAAATATTTAGCCGTTTGAAAGAGGAAACTTAGCTAACTAAAATTAACTGATTTGGAATACTTCTTCTGGAAATGTCAGCTAAAGGCCATGTTGTGGAGTTGGAAGCAAAGGACATGTTAGATGAATTCATTGTAAGAGATATTTTTCATTTCTTTCTAACCTTTGAAAACTATGTTCCAATGAAATTAATTAGCTTGATGTAGTTCTCATTTATACCATATGTAATTTATACTAACAAAGTAAACTGTAGGTAGCGAATTGCCTAAATATTTCAAGCAAATTAAAATAAACCTCTATTTAGTAACTATTCCAGAAGAAAATATTTTTGTTCCAATGACTGGCCTAATTATCCCAGTCATGATGCTTTTGTTTACACAATTTATGCGTTACACTAACAAAATTGCCCAAACTTTTCAAGGAAAATAAACATCAGGTTGGTGAAAATTTTAGGAAACAGAGCTTTAGAGGATTTCCTCCGACTTTGGTGCCCCAGGATTTTGGTCACACCCCTCCAAGAATGAAGAAGTAGACCAGACAGAGTGGTGGGCCTCAAAGCAAGGTTTATTGCGCGATAGCGAAGCGGGTAAAGTGATACAAAGCCCCGGAGGGGGGAGGGGCCCTAGAGGGTTGCCACGGGGATTTCTAAACCTAGGGATTTTTATGGGGCTGGCTGTTTTAATCTGATTAACCCTCCCTGTACCTGTCATCCAATCAGGTTTTTGTCACCTATCTATCACATGGGAAAGAGTAGAGGGCTCCTTCCAGAGTGATGTAAAGTCCTTTTAAGGATGGTTTCCTCTTAGGGCAGCGGCCCCTTGTCCCTGCCTACCTGCCTTTCAACTGTCCTTCATCAGTTGCAGGGAGAGGGCTCACAAGACTGTAATACTAGGGTTATTTTGCTATTGGTGTGGCCTGGGAGTATTTCCTTTTTTTAAGACTCCTAGTAAGAACATGAAAACAATTTTCTCATGAACATACCCGATATTTAAAAGGCAACACTCCAGTTCTCATATAAAAGTAATTTTTCCTTGTTGACCAAGAATTAATGTCTTAGGACAGAATTCATATAACTTTCTCCAATAAGAAAATTTTTTTTAAAGATTTTATTTATTTATTTGACAGAGATAGAGACAGCCAGCGAGAGAGGGAACACAAGCATGGGGAGTGGGAGAGGAAGAAGCAGGCTCATAGCAGAGGAGCCTGATGTGGGGCTCGATCCCGTAACGCTGGGATCACACCCTGAGCCGAAGGCAGACGCTTAACCGCTGTGCCACCCAGGCGCCCCCAATAAGAAAATTTTAATTCAAAGTTAAAGTAACATTTGTTCTGTTCAATATGGAAACCTAGAATATGGAAGCTTGCTGGTCTTCTCGCAAATAGGTTTAACATTTTAGCACTTTTCTTACCCCAAAATAACAATGTGACTTTGCATTTTTACCAGAACCATCCCATTCATCCTTCTTTGGAATTTAAATTTTTTTCAAATCTTTTATATCATTCCATTCACATTGTAATGCAAATTAATTTGTTCTGATCAACAAATAATCAAATGATAAGACAAGAGGCAAGATCAGAGGCTTAGTATTTTGTGTCTATTAAGACTAAAGTACTCAGTTTTAATTAATATTAAAAAATTGTCTTGGGGATCTTAATTGCCCAATCACTAGTTCTATTATTATTTTCTTAATTAGGAAATGTTTTGGCAGTTGGGTTTAATTCTCAGAGTTTTAAGAGTGTCAGAGTGGCTTCCCAAATTTAGAACATAGGTTAGCAGTAGAATGGAGACTGCCAACAGCCTTAGGATTAATCTGTCTGACTGAGTCTGTCCCTCGTTATTCGACCATGGCTGTCATGGTGAAAGATGAACTCACTTGTGCTTGGACTGTTAATATAAATGAGCTCTATTTCACTTTGAGATGTCTTGATTGAGAATTCTTGAGATGACTGGGGTCAATTTTCTGAGAGGTTACAACTAATTTAGAACTTACAAGTCACTATAAATAGCTTAAGCTGATCGTTTTAATATGACATACTTTACTCTTGGGCTGAATTTCATTTGCTGCCCCAAAACCAATTATTTAGGTTTTTTAAGTCTTTCCAGAAATCACACAAAGCCCCAACTAACCAAAGCATAAATTTCCCTCCTAGTTACAGACGTTTTAGAGCTATATTGAATTGCACTATGTAGTGCGGATCCCTTGGGCACCCCACTGGCAAATTCTTTGTGTCCTGAGAATTGCCTAATTATGCCTTTTCTTTGTTCTCTATCTTTTAATCAGACTTTAACTTCTCTCCCTATGATTTCCTTGGTTTTATTAATGGAACTGCATGAAAAACTTAATCAAAATCCTCCTTTGCTCGTTTAAACAAATTAAACCTGTTTTTTTCTCCATATGTAATTTGTCTTTTATATTGTTTTTTTCTTTTTATGGTGATCTTGTCAAAAAACTAACTCATATTACAATTTTAAAGACTAAAAACCAGATTATGGACCTGAAAATTCACTTATTTATTCCTGTTAATAGTTTTCTGTCATTTAAAAAAATATTTCGATGTCTTTTTTTAAGGTGACCCCTAATAATTATATACATGTGTGTATGTATATACATTTCTCATGATTATAAGATATATTAATTTTTATTGGGTTCTGATAAAGAAAAATTATCCTGCACAAATTAAACAAACAAAGGTGATTATTTCAGACTATCATAATAGGAGAGAGAGACTGAATTCAACTCTCTTGAAACAAAAGGTGGGAGAGTTTTTAAGCGCTGGGTGAACTAGTGGAAAAGTACTGGATGACTTTTGTGAGCAAGGCTGGTCAATGTGATTAGGCCATCCTGTCTTTCCACAGAGATTGGGAATTAAGGGCTTTTTATCTTTTTTTTTTCCTACTGAATTTCCTTTAGGTATAATTGATATATTAGTCTTGAGTGTACAACATAATAATTCCATATTTGTATCCACTGCAAAATGATCACCACAGTGCGTTTAACACCCATCATCATACATAGTTACAATTTTCTTGTGATAAGAACTTTTAAGATCTACTCTTAGCAACTGTCAAATACACATACAGTATTACTAACTATAGTTGCCATGCTGTACATTATATCCCCGAGACTTACTTTATAACTGGAAGTTAGTTTCTTTTGACTACCTTTATGCATTTTTCCCACTCCCTACACTCCACCTCCAGCAATCGCCAATCTGTTCTCTGTATCGATGAGCTTGCTTTTGTGGGGTTTTTGTTTATTTGTTTAGATTCCTTGTATAAGTGATATAGCATTCTTTGACTTATTTCACTTGCTTAATGCCCTCAAGGTCTATCTGTGTCATTGGAAATGGCAAGGTTTCATTCTTTTTTATGACTGAATAATATTCTTCTGTGTCTATGTGTGTATGTTGCATTTTCTTATTCCATTCATCTGTCAATGGACACTTAAGGTTGTTTCTATGTCTTGGATATTGTAAATAATGAACATCGAGATTTATATACTTTTTGAGTTAGTGTTTGTGTTTTCTTTGGATAAATACCCAGAAGTGGAATTGCTGGAACGTATGGTACTTCTATTTTTAATTTTTTGAGGAATCTTCATACTATTTTCCATAGTGGATGCACCAATCTATATCCCCGCCGATAGTGCACAAGGGTTCCCCTTTCTCCACATCTTTTGCCAACAAATGTTATCCCTGTCTTTTTGATAATAGCCATTCTAATAGGTGTGAGATGATACCTCACTGTGGTTTTGATTTGCATTTCCCTGATTAGTGATGCTGAACATCTTTTCAGGTACTGGCCCTATCTTCTTTGATGGTTACATTTCAAAGGGATGGCTCCCAGATTCTGGAGAAAGACAGAGGGGCATTGTAAAACTGGGAGTCTGGGAGAAGATTTACATCTCAAAGGGGCAAAGAAATAATTTACAATTGCAAGTTTTATAAAGTAAATGCTTTAAGAAAAGAGAAATTGGGACTCATAGTCAGAAACTTCTGTAAAGTTTAGTCAAACTGATGGAAATGTTAAGGCCATCTTGGTCAGTTCTAATTATTCATGAAAAAATTATGAAATTTATCCAGTAAGACAAATGTTACCTTAAATATCTGAATTTTTCAAATGTATATTTTCGTGTCAAACAAAATATCTGGCTGCATTTTTATAATGGCTTTAAGCTTGCCAGTGCAAAATCGAATAACAAAGCTGAGCCTTTGTTATATTAGCATATAAATATATAAGCATTAAAATTTTCTAAAATTTCCATTTTTCCCAATGTATAAAAGTGAGAGAAATGATTAATTAGGATTTTTATATAAGGTCTATAAATTTAAATTATAGACAGATGAATTTATAACTAGTTTATAAATGTGACATCTTCAATTTGTGATTGGCTTTCATGGCTTCCAATAAAATCATAAGTTCTATACTTATCTGTCTACGGTATCAAAACCTGTTAATGATCTGAGATTTCATACTACTTGCAAGTTAATACACTTGCTTAAAATAGTTTTATTGGTGCTAGCGGAAGACACAAGACTCAGGGACAGAGACAGAGGACTTTATCACAAAGCAAACATGATCTTCATGTTCTCATCAGTTTTCCTGCCTTTCAAGTCCTGTGGGGAGTGATGAGGAATCAGGTCCAGCCAGATATTTCACATGTAGCACCTTTGTATCACAGCTAAAGAATCTTGAGTTTAGGAAATCCCTAATCTTTGTAACTGTTGGCAAACCTGCCCACCCTTTACCCCTAAAGGGGACATTGTTTTGACTATCCTTGTTAGGAAACAAATCTGCCCTCTGCCCAGGGGGGATACATTATCTTTATCATCCAAGGCTGTTTATAGTGCAAACATCCTTGACAGGATATTCCGGAGCAAAAGCTGATATGGCCTGCAGAAACACCATGGAGAATAATCAATCCCCTCATATGCAGAATTAGTAACTTCTTTTTAATCTAGATTTTTTTTTTTTTGCATCATACCACATTGA
The DNA here is from genome assembly GCF_024610735.1 of Ursus americanus. Taxonomy (NCBI): domain Eukaryota; kingdom Metazoa; phylum Chordata; class Mammalia; order Carnivora; family Ursidae; genus Ursus; species Ursus americanus. The sequence goes on from NC_142129.1 coordinate 62,484,774, forward strand.
CCATTTGGTAATGAATGCCATTTTATTATGTACGTGTGTATATGTGCTGATTGGAATCTATAGTGAGTATTTGTGGCAACGTAATCAGGAACCTCTGTTCCAAAGGAAGCTACATGAGTACTTCAAATATCGTTATTAAAATCTACATCACAGAAATGTTAATGAGCACAAGCGGACTTAGAATATTTTTTCCTTTGGTGAAATGAATAGTATTTAACATATGTAATTGGCTAGAAAGGAATTAATATGTTTTTAGAGCAGGACTCTAAGAGAATAATTTTCAATTGTTTGTTTTCACCACTGTATCAAAAAGGACTCTGTAAACTCACCTTAGAAGTTTGAACAGTTAGAATGGCTAAAATTAACAAGACAGGGAACAACAGATGTTGGCAAGGATATGGAGAAAGGGGAACCCTCTTACACTGCTGGTGGGAATGTAAGCTGGTACAGCCACTCTGGAAAACAGTATGGAGGTTCCTCAAGAAGTTAAAAATAGAGCTACCCTGTGCCCCAGCAATTGCACTACTGTCTATTTACCCCGAAGGTACAGATACAGTGAAAAGAAGGGGCACATGTACCCCATGTTCATAGCAGCAATGTCCATGGCAGCCAAACTATGGAAGGAACTGAGATGTCCTTCAACAGACAAATGGATAAAGAAGATGTGGTTCATATATACTATGGAATATTACTCAGCCATCAGAAAGGATGAATACCCACCATTTACATGGACATGGATGGAACGAGAGGGTATTATGCTAAGTGAAAAAAGTAGAAAGACAATTATCATATGGTTTCACTCATATGTGAAATATAAGAAATAGTGCAAAGGATCATAGGGGAAGAGAAGGAAAACTGAATGGGGAGAAATCAGAGAGGGAGACGAACCATGAGAGACTCTGGACTCCAGGAAACAAACTGAGGGTTACAAAAGGGAGATGGGTGGGGAGATGGGGTAACTGGGTGATGGGCATTAAAGAGGGCACATGATGTGATGAGCCCTGGGTGTTATATGCAACTAATGAATCACTGAACACTACATCAAAAATTAATGATGTACTATATTTTAGCTAATTGAATTTAAAATTAAAAAAATAAATTAAAAAAAAAGTTTCAATAGGTTTGCCATCTTGATGTGTTCCCCTGGGAGCACATCTTTCACAGAAGGTTCTTGCCAGAGTGTCTGCAGATACAGACTGGGATCTACTGATCCTAGAAAATTTGCTTATATTACTATTTTTTCCTTATTAATGTGTACATGATTGCCGGAGTATGGTCTAAGACTCATTTTTATTGTAACATATCATCTGACTACAAAGTTGTAGAAGAGAAATCCATATTAACCCTCCACCTCTAATCACTTGAGTTTATTGACATCTAAAGAACCTAATACATGTTGTATAGCTATACACACATTTATAGTATGCTATCTGCAGTATACTATGTGGAGTATGATTCTACATATAATATAATATATGTATTATTCTATGCTGTAGTATGATAATCTAGAGTATGCTGGCAAATGATTAACACATGGCTTCGGAGGGCAAGGGGAATTTGGAGCCTTTACAATTTCTGTGCCTTAAGTACTCCCACCATGGCCTCCTTCAAACTATCAAAGTGCCGCCACTGATCGGAGGATGGGAAGACGTGTGCATAGCTAGCTCACAAGGGCCAGGAAGAGCTGACTCTAATAAGAGCCACTGTTTAATGCCTCAATTTTTCTTAGAAGCCAATTAGAAAGAATCAAAATTTTTATTTTTAGAAAAAGCTAACTCTTGCTTACTTAAAAGTATTCGGTAAAAGTTACACTGCAATTTAACTGAAGCTCAGAAACAAAAACCCCATACAAAATTTTAACTGTTAAAACTTTCATCATGAAATTTGACAGGCATTCCTTGTTTGTTCATGTTGTTTCCTTACTTCCTCCATGTTAAAATGGAGAAAATTTAGAAATACATGTCTAGTTTTAATAGAAACAAGAAATAGTAAATCGGTACCTTGTAAGAGGTACAGACCATCCAATATAAAAAATAGAAATGTTCTTGTCCTTGAGACAATAATTTTTAGTAGAAGAAGTGGAGACTCTGAAACTGTTTAAATGCTCTGCGTTCCTTTAGGGAAATGCATTAGCCTCCCCGTGTTACTTTGGAATCTCTGTGTGTCTGCTGGAGGCATCAGTACAAAGTGGTTGATAGCTACAGTCTGAGATATAGACTGACACTTTCTGCGGCAGCAGTCAGGAGTGAGTTATTTCAATCTGTGCTAGCGCGGCTGGGAACTTTACCTTCCCGTGGCTGGAATTCCATTCCAGGCTGTCATGACACTCTACGCTGCACCTGCTTCTTCATGAGCCACGACGTCAGTGCGACGTGGTTGCCGACATTTCTAACCTCTCAAACAGAGTTGCTAAGGCTAAATATCAAAAGGAGGAGAAAAACTGGGAAAAAAATAATATCCTCTTATGGAAGGAGAATACCAAATGAATTGAGGGGTACAAAAACAAATGCATAAAATATTAGCAAAGATATTCTTTTCTTCATTTTATTTACAATTACTTCTAAGCCTCGCCAATGCTTGAAAATGTTAACGAGTGTTTGAGATTATTCCATTTCTTAAATTTCACAACTTTAAAAAAAGATACATTAGTACACTAAGAATTTAATCTATACTTGTATGAGAGTAAATGATGAAGTAAAATAAAATAAAAGTTATTTTGATAATTATTTATTTTAAAGTTACTGTTTGGATCATTCATTTTGGAGCATCTTCTTCGTTTAAAACATGCCATTAAGTGGGACCTTGATGCAGAATTCCCTTTCATTTTATAAAGGGTTATTAATGGAGTCCCATAATGCTAAAGTATATGAATGGGTTTCAGTGAATATGTGACTATGGTCAAATTATTCGCAAAGTTTTGTAGATAATAGGTATTTTCCCATTCTTTTGAAGATATTCCCTAGCATTCGTCAGTTTCTCAAAGGGGAATGTGACCTAAAAAAGTTAGGGACTAATACTGCAGCTCGTAAAAGTGCAACAATGGAACTAATAGAATAAATGTCTACACACACACACACACACACACACACACACGATTCATGTCACTTGTCAACCTAACATGATACTGTTAGCCTTTTTTGCCTGGACTGATAGTGCCACCAGTGAAATCATCCCTTCTTTGGGCTGAAAAGCCTGGGGGACTGCTATCAGGAAAACCAAACTTGCATAAATATTACCTACAGAAAAGGCACTGTCCTGATTCCATTGGCACGTTATCACAAATAAGCTTCCCGGCTGGGGTAGTTAATACATCTGCCACCAAAATATAGGAATATAGGGTAAATAGAGGACAATTACAGTCTGAACGAGGGAAAGTGGGAGATTTAAGAAGAGAGTCTATGAGATTAGGAATAAGACAAAAGCACCCAAGCATGGACCAGGTACAAATTAGAGAAAAATAGTACAGAGAGAGCTTTAATTTATTTAATTTTTTTTCTCAGTTGGCTTATCAAAATGTTCATTTAATATTTGTATAGATGATTCATTAATTGTGACAGTAGCCTCTAGTCCTTGATGTGGCAGAATCAATCTTTCTTTTTCTCTTTTCTTTCCTTTTGTTCTTCAGATAAAGTAAAAATACTTCTCTCTCTCTCTCTCTCTCTCCCTCCCTTTCCTTTTCTCCCTCCCTCTCTCTCTTTCTTTCTTCCACTTACTATTTTTATATTTGGTATACAATTAAGCAATAATATGCTGCAGTTATTTATTTCTGAGATGAATTTATTTCACATCTTCCTATCCTCTCAGGGAAATTCAGCTCTTTGCAAGATAGTAGTTTTCAAGTTTGGTGTATTTTGTAACTATTGAGAAGATACCAATGCCTATGTCAATATTTAAATCAGTTAGCTGTGGAGTTAGGCACAGGCATCTGTATTTTTGTAAAACTCCCAGGTGAATACCATGTGCAGCCAAGTTTGAGAACCTGGTTCTAGGAGAGCACATTGGCATTACCTGTGTCCAAGATGACTTCAATATTCCCCTCAGCCTGATTAAACTTTAGACAGGGTTCTTCCTGACTCTGGTTCCCGACCTCCTTTCCTTAGAGCATGTGCTTTAGAAACATACACATTCTTTCTTTACCCCTTTGAATCTCTGGACAGTTTTGCAACCTGGGAGTGTCTTTCTCAAGGTCCTAGGGGCCACATCTTTGAATCTTTGAAATGTCAATACCAAAAGAGTTTACTCTCCCAGTCTCCCAGTCTCTGTGGGAAAGTAGAAGTTTAACTTCCATGGATGCCTTATTCCAAGATGTAAAAAACATCTCCTGCCATGAAGATAAGAGAAAGTTTGCTTTTCCTTTGGGTGAGACCAATTAGCAAATGGAGATGGCCTACAATCCTCCCACCTCAACTTTTAAAAACTGTCCTGCCCTTTGTTTCAGCGGTGATGAATTCAGCCTGCATTCTTTAAATATCTTAGAATCAAGCCATCTTGGCCTGGTTAACTTTGTCAGGTGCAATTTTTGCTTTGATAACTGTAAGCACCGATGTATTGTTTCCTTAGCCATTACTTTATCTTCTGCGTAAAGCAGATAGCGGGAGCTACATGCCCTATAGGTTCTTAATCATAATGAGTGGGAGAATCACGTGGGCCACTTCAAACAACCCTGATGATTGGATTTTGCCCAAATAAATTCCGATTTCATTTGTCAGTGGGTGGGATGATTTTTTTAAATATCTCCCCAATTGATGTCTACGTGCACCTTAGCTTGAGAAACACTTAAATAATTATTATGTTTTGTACTGATGTATTAGTAAGTCTATAACAGGAAAGAGTTAAAAAGGCAAAAGTCATGCCAAACATTTTGAAATACAGACCTCAAAATCTGTTTACCATTAAACACTTTTCTTTTGGGTAGTGCTATTAGTGTTAAGATTATATTTGTTTCTATGAATTAGTTTTATGATTGTATAATGTAAGTTTCACCTGCTAATATAAGTACCATTGTAGCAAAGTCAGACTTTTTTTTTTAAGATTTTATTTATTTATTTGAGAGAGAGAGAGCACAAGCAAGGGGAGCAGCAGAGGGAGAGAGAGAAACAGGCTCCCCACTGAACAAGGAGCCTGATGCAGGACTCCATCCCAGGACCCTGGGATCAGGACCTGAGTCAAAGGCAGACGCTTAACCAACTGAGCCACCCAGGCATCCCCAGACTTTCCTTTGTTGTTAGTTACAATCTAAGGAATTAGGAAAACAAGAAATGTGGTATTTATATTGATTACATTGAAATCCTATTGTTTCTTTAAGAAACTAATAAAATTGAACAGTTTTGTCATTTTTGAGGAATTTGTTGATTACTCAAAGCTTGAGCAGGGATGCAAACTCCATCGCAGTTTATTTCTTTAGATATTTTTGTCTTAGTCTGTTTGGGTCGCTACAACTAAAAACTATAGACTGGGTTTATTTATTTTTCACAGTGATGAAGGCTGGGAAGTACCAAATCAAGGTGCCAAAAGATTCAATATCTGGTGATGCTTCATTCCTAGTTCATAGATGGCTTTCCTCTTGCTGTGCTGTTTCACGGCATAAGAGGTGAGGGAATGCTCGGGGTCTCTTGAAAGGGCACTAATCTCGTTCTTGAAGTTTCCACTCTCAGGACCTAATTAATTCCCAAAGTCCCCACCTCCAAATATTATCACAATGGAGATTAGTTTCAACATATGCATTTTGGAGGGATAATTTAGTCCATAATACGTTCTGATTCAGTCACAGTTGAGTTTGAGTTGCGATTTCATGAATTCAGTTGCAAGAATATGAGGTAGCTGTAGAGACTGAGGGTTCAGGAGAATGTAAGTTAGATTCCACATTAACACTTGAGATTCCCACTCTCTCACAGCCACACCACATAAACCAGCAACCTAAGGAAACACCACGTGCTTCATATGCAGTTTCCAACTAGTTTACTTGACCATGCTACTCCGTGTTTGTTCCTTGAGCATTTTGAGCCCTTTGGAGCTTTCTAGAAAGGAGAATCCCAGACTCCACTGCAGACAAGCAAATCAGAATTTGTTTTCTAACTAGATCTCTGGGGATGAGACTCACCCTTTTCTACCCCCATCAGAACACAGCTCCCAAACCCTTCTTCCCTTATATAGTAATTCTGGCTTCACCACTGTACGACTTGAGATAACTGCAGCTGAACTGGCATCCTGGAGAGGTCTTCACTGAAGGAGAACAGGTATCCTGTGTGGTCTCTATTTAATAATGTCCACTTTTATACATTTCAATTTCTGTGTGTGAACACTGAGATAAATAGCCGGGGTCTTAAACACGAGAGACAGCAACTAACAGCAACAATGGAAGCTTGTTCGGTTATACTTGCCACGGTATATAGGTCTTTACAAAAGCAGCAGTTACCCTGTGCAGGTGGTGATAAATGTGTAACTATAAATTCTGGAAATAGTGGTAGTAAATAGATAGAAACAAGAGTGGTTCACAGATAAGGATATGAAGTATACGCTCTTTATATTTTGCCAAAAATGAACTTCATATATTTTGTGGACTAGAGAGTTGTTTTAAAGGAAACACATTCATAACCAGTCGCCTGCTAGAATTGTCTGTATTAAATTATCAATAAAATATTTTAATTAAACCATACATCATTACTAGCTTACATACTTCCTTCTCTGCATTATTTTACAAAATGTCTCAGATAAAAAGGAAATAATGGCTTCCTTTTTGTTTAAAATTTCCAATGTAATATATTTTACTCTTTCTAACTAGTAACCTTTGTTTATTTTCAAACACCCTTACGTGCATAGCTGTAATGTTTTCCAACAGCATTCATAATTCATTGAACCACATTCTCTCTATTAAATCTCTTCTTGGACAAAACAAGCTGAAAAAGGAAGATAAATGCTTAGTACATTTGCTTATTTCTTACATTTAACTATACTATACTAATTGACTTATGTCTAAATTAATACCCCAAATTAACTAGATAGCACCAAGGAAAAGTTTAATTTGTCTCATCAAAGTAATTTTTGATGTCTTAATCAAGGTTTCAGTACCTCCAGTCATTTGAACTTAAAGTTCACCAAAAAATGTGAAAATATCAGTTACTGTACCTTCATTAGATTATAGTTTTGTTTAATAGAGTAAAATTTGATTAATTTCTTAATAAAATTTATTTTCACTTTTGACCAAATAAATTAGGCTAATATTAGTCATGCATTTTATCTATGTCACTCTGTCTTCTGTTTTTTCTTCTTCTAAAGTAATAATTGCAGGCAATTTCTTTTAGTTCTAAAGTTTATGATACTAGATGCAGTTAAACTGCTTAATTTATTTTTAAAAATGCCCTCCTTTATTATACTAAGTTGATAGTCATCTTCAGTCCTTCAACTTTATAAAACATTTAAAAAGTAGGACACAGAGCGAATTAGAGAAACGGAGTTGACGTCAGGTCACTAAAAAGAACTTTCAAAGGGAGAAAATGTATTTGTGGGAGAAATTATCAGAGGAGTCAAAGAACAGTTTGGAAAAGTAACGAAGCCTCCAAAACGTTTATTGTTCTCCTTACCCTCAAAGATATTAAAAAATAGAAAGTTGATAAAGGAGAGAAGGATGGGCAGGAAGGGTTGAAGGAAGGACCAAAAGTAGGAGAGAGAGGCCAAAGAAGAGGGTAACAAGAACACAGACTCCAAGGGCCGGCACTTACTGATGGTGTGAACTTGAACAAGCTTCTCTTCTTATCTGAGCCTTAGCTAAACATAATCAGTTTTGGACCCACTCTTACACTTCACCCTGCAACAAACATAGAGAAAATATTTGTCAGTAGCCTACAGGAAGGGAAAAACAGCGACTACAATTGACCTGTGCTCACAATAAGGAATCTTCACTTCCAGTCAATCAATAGAACAAAATAAATTCTAATGAATGCATTTCCATCCAATCCCACCAGAAAAATCCTCCAGCAGAACATCTTTCTCTTGTAGCTCTGTTCTTTTCTGGAGTTTTTTACATTTTATGAAATGTCTTTCATAGTATCTTCCCTCTTCCAGGGCTGAAAAATTTCACTTCAGAGTGTGTTTTTGTACTAATAAAACAATCTAACCTCTTGGGTGCTTGTGTGGCTCCGTCAGTTAAGCATCTGCCTTTGGCTCAGGTCCATGGAATTGAGTCCTGCGTTGGGATCCCTGGTCAGTGGAGAGTCTGCTTCTCCCTCTCCCTCAGCCCATCCCCCCTGCTCATGTGCACACTCTCTCTCTCTCAAATAAATAAATAAAATCTTTAAAAAAATAACAACAATCTAACCTCTCTCTTTTTGTGATTGACTTCATCATTTCTTGTGGGAACCCTCACTCCACACCTCACTGCAATTTTTGATGTAAAATTTCTTTCTAAAATAAAAGTATGAAACAATTTTATCCTCTTTAATTATTATTAAATATGAGAAATAGATTCTGACACAAAGTTGGCTAATTAACTATGTATGTCAATAGCCATATACATATAATCATTGCTATGGTAAAAGTTCATTTTAGACCCTAAGAGATTCAGATTCAAGTTTGGCTATGCCTCCCTCTCTTTATCCAAATATAGAGATAAAAATGGATATTTGAATGCTCTTCTAAAGGTTAAATGAAAGAATGTGTATAAAACACCTAGGACAATTCCTGACCTATCATTGGTGTTTGATAATTACTAATGCCTATCTTCTTTATTAAGGAACAGTAGGGCAAAATTCTATGATAAGAAAATAATTTAGTATAGCACAGTAGGTCCTATATACTTTTCAATTTTTCTCTGTACAAGGAGCAGCTCTTTTTATATAAAAGTTGGTCTCTTGCATATATATATATATATATAGTTTGTGGTAGTCACAAAAAAGAATTTTGCAGGAAATCTTGGGATTGTTCCTAGGAAATGTACTTTCCCACTGAGGAAAATAGAAATGTATTAAATATAGCAACTGTCTTTTAAATTTCAAAGGTTTGAAAGCTGAGGCTGGTAAACATTTAAATTGCAGTTCTTCCACCTGGAAGCCAATTTTTTACAGCTTCCCTCATGTGCCTTAAACGGAATTTTCAGACTTAGAGTATTCATCACCTTTTACATTAAATCCACTGGCTAAGCAATTCTTATACGTGCATTGATTTTAACAATCATAAGGCTTTTCAGGTATGCACATGCACATTTAACGTGTTATTTCTTAAAGCAGAACATATTGATCATTTAAAGAAGATCGTTATAAATAGAAAGTCCCAAGGTATTGAAAACATGTTAAACTATATAAATCAAGTTTTCACATAAATTTAGCCAAATATTAACACAACATCCCCTATACCACCTAGAAGTCTCCTGGAAGAATTACTAATTTAAAAATGTTCTTATTTGCTCAATTAAAGTCTTGGTAAATACATATTTCATTTCTGTAAGGGTTTAATGTAAGTCGCACACTCACCTATGATTCGCATATTTTAGTGCCAGATTGTCTCTTACACTAGTCATTACAATGACAAGGAAAACAGTAAATTCAGGCCAAAAGCAACCTTTCAAAAATATTTTTTAAAACTCTAGAGCAAACTAAATTACCTTTTTGCTGTGTTTACAATAATGAGGAAACCACTTTCTAACTTTCAAAGTGGCATCCTTGATATAATGAGATATAATGTGATTTAAAACCAGTGATTTGCAGTGTGTCCTCTAATAATAGACAACAGATAAGAGGGCTTATTTTATAAACATGCATTTTAGATTTCCGTTAGGGTGACTCCATAAGAATACATTTGATACATCCCTTCAGATTCAATGATAGATAAACCAGTACATAAACATAAGTAGAAACCAGAAAGAAAAAAATTAGGCTCAGAAGAAAACAGAAATAAAATGAAACTACAAAATTGTGAATGGGATTGAACCATGGGATTACCCAGTTCTTGGTCAGAAAAAGGCAACAGAAACTGGTGTTTTGTTTCTTCCAATGTAAAAAAAGATTTTAAAAGACTTTTACAATAGGTCCCTGACTCCCTGCTTGAAATCGGAAACTCAGGTGGATTTCTTTATTTGTGAAAGGAATAAATAAACAAAGAAATAAACAAACAAACAAATACTATTTTTCAACTACCACCACCAAGGTGGACTGACCCAGAAAAGCAGGAAGACACAGATTATACTATTTAATCTGAAACTATACCAAGCAATCCGGGTCTGTAGTACCTGGATCTGAGATATCACTGATTTAATCTTGGCACAAGTACCCTAAAATTAAACCTTAAAATGTATTTTTTGATTAAAGAGTCCAGGGAGGAGACAGAGGGAACTAGAAAAATGTCAGACAGGTGGGGATAAGAGTAAAGCAAAAGTGAAAAGGAAAACCAACCCTCAAAACATGTCTTTTTACTGAAATTTTTAGAAACATTAAAAAACATATGCACTCACAAGTTGTTTATAAAGTCAATAAAATGAACAATTAGAAAATGAATAAACTCCAGGGGAAAAGACAGTTTTATAGAAATATCTAATAGACTTCAAAGCCTGTATACGTTCAAATTCCTCAATGAGAACAATAAAGGGCAAACTCATTTTTTTCTCAAAATTTTCATTTAGTAAAGCACAATAAGATAAAGATAAGCCTAAATGAAACAAGAAGAGCAAGATGTATAGGAACATTAATTAGAAGTCTTGGGGGGAAATTAACAGCCAAAACCATGAAATTGTCAGGATTAACTCTGTAATGGATACAAAGAAAGAATTAATGACTTGGAAAAATATACTTAAGAATTCATCTAGAGTGTACTTATGAATTTATTCAGAATTCAGCACATGCACATGCAGACAAAGATAAATGAAAATAAATAATAGAAAAACTAGTACTCCACAGCTATACTATCCAGCGTAGTAGTCACTGGACACATGTGCCCATACTGAACAATACATATATAGAACATTTCCATCATCACAAAAAGTTCTTTTTCACAATACTACTATACAAATAATAGCTAGTTAAATCAGAGTTTCAAATACCCATAAACCAGAATGGAAAGATTGGTGGAGAAGCAATATTTGAGCAAGTGATTCTGAGCCTTTTGTTATCCTCAGATTGAAAATAAACATGAATTTCCAAAAGTCATAAGTAAAAATGAATATAAACCCAGAGTAACTAATAAATATTTTGATTAAGAAGAAACATCTTAAAAGCTCTCAGACTAAATGACAGTGAACTATAAGAAACAGTTATTGGGATGTCAGCAGATTTATCAGTAACAGCTAATACCAGAAAACTAAGTAGGGATAGTGTCAAGATACTGAAGGAATTATCTGAAAACTTGGAATTTTATACTCAACCAAACTTTAGTCAAGGATGAGGGCAAAATACATTTCCTAACTTACAAAATGTAAAAGGACTTTTTGCCCTCAGCCCAACACTAACAGCAATTTGCATTTATCAAACGATGTACTTTTGCAAATAATAATGGTAACAGTTAAGATTATAAAACATGTGCTCTCTGCCAGCCTAATTAACTCAGTTATTCCTTAAACAAACAAACAGACAAAATAAACAGAATAAACCCTGTGAGACTGGTGCTAGTCATATCTCTATTTTATATATATATATAAAAGGAAGAGATTAAGGCATAAAGAGTCACTCATCCAATATATTATGAAGCTACAATTCAGACATCCTCGCTCCAGCGATAACTCTCTTCACAACTATGTTATTTCACTAGAAACTCAGAGGTAGAGGCTTAAAGAAAAAAGAAAACAAGAAATGCAGAATTAAGATTTTTGGAAACAAAATACCTAGAGATGTAAACAATAAGAATTATACAGTAATAATTCCAACAACTGTACTTCATGCCATTTGAAACCTTTAGATGAAGAAATCACATCATGCTGCATAAAATCAGAAATTATTAAAATTGACTCAAGGAAAGGAATAGAACATTCTAAATGACCTCCATTAGTCAGGATTCTACAGAAACGTAACATATGCAAAGGTTTAAGGGAAGGTAATTTGCTGAAGAGTCTCTGCACAGAGACGGGGCAGAGGTAAGACTTCCAAACTCACTGGAAAAGTGCACAGCAAGTAGCCACAGTGGGAACCTGTTAACGCCTCCAGCTGCAGAGGAAAGGAACTGTTTGGCCAGAATCCAGTGAGAACTGGAGCTGTGGGAGGGGGTATGGCTGGAAATATATCAAGCAAAAAGATAAGAAGAGAGAAAAGTAGAAAATGCATCGGCAGGAGAAGTAGAAAATAAGCAGTTATAACTAATAGTCATTAAAATTTTGATTTAGTAGGGGCAGCTGGGTGGCTCAGTCGGTTCAGGGTTTACTTTTGGCTCCCGTTGAGATCTCAGGGTCCTGGGATCGAGGCCCACGTTGGACTCCCTGCTCAGTGGGGAGTCTGCTTCTTCCTCTTCCTCTGCCTCTCTCCTCGGCCTTTGTGCTCTCTCGTCTCTGTCTCTCTCAAATAAATAAATAAATTCTTAAAAAAAAAATTTTTTTTAATTTGGTAAACAAAGTTATTTCCCTTTAAAATTTTTTTTAAAAATGTGGTTCATATGTTTTTTACAGGTACATTTCAAAGTATGTGCAAGGAAAAGACAATAATTATTCTTTACAAAGATACAGAGATAAGGAAGGCTACCCAAACTCATTTTAAAAGCCCTGTATACCCTTGATCCTAAAATCAGACAGTGCAAGAAAAGAAAATAGCACAAGTCAAAATTAATTAGACATAAAAAATATATGACACCTATTTAGCAAGTGTCAGAGGAATTTAAGGGAAAATCCATTAAAACACAATTGCCTACATTAACACATGAAAAAAGTATGATCCTCTCAATAGGTACAGAAAAATATTTTTTCAAGTTTTCACTCGGAGCTTTTATATAAACTCTTTGGAAATTAGGAATGGAAAGAACTTTAGCTAGATGAAGTTTATTAAAAACAAAACAAGTGGGGCACCTGGGTGGCTCAATGGGTTAAGCAACCAACTCTTGATTTCGGCTCAGGTCATCATCTCAGGGCTGTGAGACTGAGGCCTACATTGGGCTCTGCACTCAGCCAAGACTCAGCTTGAGGATTCTCTCTCTCCCTCTATCTCTGCCCCTCCCCCTGTTCATGCTCTCTCTCTTTCTCTCTCTCTCTCTCAAAAACAAAACAAAACAAAAACAAAAACAAAGCAAAACCAGCAACTATTGTAATGGCCCAACAGAAGTCAATGTTGATAAACTGAATTTTTAAAATCATACATATGTGAACTGATATTTCAGTGGGTTTTATTTTGTATTATCCTCATGTATGAGTCTGAAAGTCATTTAAAAATTTTAGAGGACATGTGGATTTCTTTTCTACTTATATATTGCCAATTTTCTATTAGAATATAGCTCAATTTTCTGGGGCGCCTGGGTGGCACAGCGGTTAAGCGTCTGCCTTCGGCTCAGGGCGTGATCCCGGCGTTCTGGGATCGAGCCCCACATCAGGCTCCTCCGCTATGAGCCTGCTTCTTCCTCTCCCACTCCCCCTGCTTGTGTTCCCTCTCTCGCTGGCTGTCTCTATCTCTGTCAAATAAATAAAATCTTAAAAAAAAAAAAAAAGAATATAGTTCAATTTTCTGATTTCTAGACGTCATCTGTAGAGTAGCGAGAATAACTTCTGGTTGATAGTGTCTAGATTTTGAATGATAAGCAAGACTTCCTCACACTAAGGAGCTGGAGGAATTTGTTCATATTTCATTCTAAGAATGCTCACATATCCTTTTTACATGTGAAACTTGGAGTCATTTGGTATTTTTCTTGATCTTTATTTGAGGTATGAATCCAACTTTTCTTTTCCAGTATTTCCATCCAATGTTTTATTCTCTTTTATTAAAAACCCATCTTTATCCCCACGAACGTGAAGTGCTGCCTTTATCCTATACAAAATTGCCATATAATATCAAAGTAAGCTTATTCCAAAGCACCCCCCCTCCCCAACTCCTACCCCATCCCCAAAATTAAAAATATGCATGAGCCCTTAAGCATGTAAAAGGGAAGAAAAAGAAGGGAGGTTGTTGAAATGAAGGTAACTAAGGAAGGAGAACTGTATATATGATGTGCTGTATATGGTAGGCAGTAAATAATAAAACTGGAATTCAGGTACAAAGCGTACTTCAATTTGTTTCATAATTGTGTATTTGTTTTTATAAAATAATACTTGAAGTAAATAAAGCAATATTTACAATGTTTTATTTATGAGGTGGCTACACAGGTGATAATTAGTTTTTGATCTTTTATGTCTTTACAAAATTTCACAAAATGAAAATAAAGTTTGAAAAGATTGATGAAGAATTCTAGTCTTTATTGAGGCAGAGAAATCAAGGAGGGACTGGAACCAGGGAGATGGGTCCCTGCTGGAAACCTATGCTTAGGCAGATAGAGTCCTCTAAGATATGGGCACTTTCACTCCTGAGTCTTTCAAGAAATGTTGTCTAGCATGTAGTGCTAACACTAATGGGGCAAGTCAAGCTGAGAGCAAGATAACACAGCAGGGGTTTGAATTTGGACTCTGCCACTTTCTGCTGTGTGACCTTGATTCAAATTAAGGAGGCGGGTACAAAAGAGAACGTTCTTCTGTAGGAATGTCTCAATGTGGGGGTTTTAATGAGATTTTAAATGTTTAGTGTTAAATAATTTCATGATTTAAAAAAAATTCCCTGGATTAATAAGAGCATATTCACTAATTTGGGTAATGAACTTAGTTTCTTCATAGGTCTATATTTAGGTCTATATGTTTATAGAAATAAATAAATACATAAATGAGTAAACCACTGTGGGGCTAAATTTTCCTAGATAAATGACATCTATATGGTTTCCATTTCTCAGACATTTTAAAGATGTCTTACTAATATAAAGCCACTTTCTGCATAGTCTTGGGAAGAAGTAAGAATTTAGATTTTGTTATCAAATATTAGATATAAAGAACAAAAAAAAATTTTTTAATATTTTATTTATTTATTTGACAGAGAGAGACAGCCAGTGAGAGAAGGAACACAAGCAGGGGGAGTGGGACAGGAAGAAGGAGACTCCCAGCGGAGGAGCCTGATGCGGGGACTCGATCCCATAATGCCGGGATCACGCCCTGAGCCGAAGGCAGATGCTTAACAAGTGAGTCACCCAGGCGCCCCAAAGAACAAATTTTTTAAAAAGATTTATTTATTTATTTGAGAGAGAGCGGGGGAGGGGCAGAGGGAGAAGGAGCGAGAAAACCAAGCTGACTGTGTGCTGAGTGCAGAGCCCTATGCAGGGCTCAGTCTTACAACCCTGAGATCACAACCGGAGCTGAAACCAAGAGTCAGATTCTTATCTGACTGAGCCACTCAGGTGCCCTCAAGAACAAATTCTTAAGTAATTTCAATTTAATATGTTTTGAACTAAAATAAATCACTGAGTCTTTCTTCTATATTTGAAACACACTTAGGTTTTCTGAACTCTGATGCTGCTGTCTCAATAAAGAGGAATCCCCACGGACAAAGTTCAGAGTATCAGCTAGTAAACCATTTATAAACTTTTAGGAAATAATTGTATGCTGTCTTTGTTTATATCCACAAAAAGCAGTATATACTTACGAATAATACTACTTATACTTTTAATTATCCTACAAGTATAATGAGGAGAGTTGTTAAAAGTATTTTAGCTTTAAGAAAAATGCAGTCTACCAGAGAAACATCCTATGATATTCTGTTTCTCAATGAAATGATCATATAGAAGCTTTTACTGAATAATTGCTGTTTTTACACAACCCATAAATACACTGGTTTTCCCACAGCATCTGTGTAGTCTTTAGATACTACCATAGAAAGAGCACATAACACACTTGATATGGGAATATCTCAATGATTATGTTTCAATTATATTCAACAATACTTATACTGCACTGAAATTTTCATGGAACGTGATATTCAATTTTGAATATTTAAAAACCATGTTCTTATTAAGCAACCCATAGCAAGGGCTGGGAAGGAGGTAGTAAGATGATACAAAAAAATTATAAAAGGATATTTAAAAAATAAATTAGGATACTTATTAAAGAAAATATTTCCAAACATTGGGGATTTGCAGCTTATTGTTTATGAAACCATACATAAAAATCAACATAAAAATAAATTTTGCAAGTATTCTAAAAAGTTACTTTGTTGATAAGAAAATTTTGGAACAATGTCATTTATCTTTCCATTTAAAGGCAGCGTCTACTTGATCAAATTTTATGTACTTTGAAAAAAACAATGTTGTAAGTACCAAATCAACTGCATACAATTGAAAACATATTCTGAGATATTGCTACACTTTTGGTAAAATTTTATTGCAGAGATACTTATAAAAACATACCATTTTGTAGAGTATCACATTCTGTTAAAAACACCCATTAGTGATATTTAAACATTGTCCTAGAAATTGCCTTTCAAAATGTAAAAAGTAAAATGTAAATGCTGCCTAATGTATAAGCTCATTTCATTAAATGAATTCAGTGTGACATATTGTGAGAAATGATTACCTGAAGAACTAAGCATATTAAAGTAGCCCCATTCTTTTAATGTACTTAAAATACATTGTTTATCTTTGAGTTCAAACCTAACTGTCAAATGGTACTATGCTTAAATGCAGATGGGATATCATTGCAAATGGCAACTGCGTTCACCAAAATTTTTCTAGATTTTCACTGATTCCCGTTTCTTAGAACCTGATGTACCATTGTTTTGAAAGCTACAAGAATTGGGGGAAAAAATCAATCTTGTTAACAAATTGCTCTTAAAATTTAAATTCAAGTTTGCTATTTGTACCTTTGAAAAGTACATTGTATAATTTGATGCTTTGTAACTCTCTATGAAGACAGCTTGATAAAAAAAGATATTTGGTCCATCCTAAGTAATAACGGGTCTATTGTATCTATAAATCCATTTTTTTCAAACTCTTCATTGTGAATTTCCTTTTCTAGCCTCTTCAAGGACAATTGGAGGTGTGCCAAAAAGCACTGAGCCACAGCACATCCTTGATGGATTTCACAAGTCCATCCTCTCCAAAACAAATGTAATTCAGATCCCATTTCTTGACATGGAGCAACAATACAACATGCTTTGAATAATTTTTAGGTGTTATGTCAATTAGAGAGCTTAGAGTCACTGATTGTATAAGCTAGATGTTACTAATTACAAAACCTTCCAATGGTAATTAAAAATCTATTATAATTAATGACAAAATGTTAAAAGGAGTCAGTTATCTCAGCAACTGGAGCATTTTACATAAATTAGTGCACTACATTTCCCATCACCAGTCTAAAAGGATTAAAAATCATCTTGTGGAAAGGTACTGTGGTTATATTTAATGAAAAGTAGAGTGCAGAAATGACACGTGTCTGAATAATTTAATTCCTTGTTCTTGAACTCTTTTTGAAATATTCAGATACTAAGGATACTTTTCCTAAGTAAAACTTATGCACATTTACATATTTTTAAATTTCATTTTCAATATCTAAATGAAAACTTTTATTTGTTATTTTGAGTCATTTATATTAATATACTGTTTGCTTAATCATAAAGCCCATGCTTTCATTTACATTTTTCCTATCTGTATTTTCTGTCAGTCAATCCTCAGAGCCACACAACTTTCGTGTTATGTGGGTAAAGTCCTCTAAGAATTTATAATTTAAAAAGAAATCAATAAGATTATTTAGGAAGCATAAAACAGAAGTAACATACACACCCTATAAGACTGTCAGAGTAACAGCATTGACTCTGTCCAAGAAAACTGAATTGAGTAAAAAAAAGTTAAGCAAGAATTTATTCAAGTTTCTTGAAATAGAAGAGGGAGATTAAAGTCAACTCTCTTGAAACAAAGGTGGGAATTTTAAGCACTAGGGTGAGCTTGTGGAAAAGTACTGGAGAATTCTAGGGGGAGGTAGGGGGCCTTATCTTTTTTGATGATTACATTTCAGAGGGATAGAGCCCAGGTCTTTGGGAAAGACATTCCTAAGTTGGAAAAATGGCAAGAGGCAGGGAGAGGGTTTACACCTCAAAGAAGCAGAGAAACAAGTTTTAATTGCAAGTATTCTAAAGTAAATGATCTGAGAAAAGGGAGATCAGGGACCTAGAGTCTGGAAGAAACCTGTCTAAAGTTCAGTCAGCTGAGGGAACATTGAGGGCATCTTGGTGAACTTTGAATATTTATAATTTCTCTAACTTAAAATAATTGAGTTTCTTTCTAACAATAAGAGACTGCAAATTTCTTACTTGAGTGTGAATCAGCAATCTTCCAGCTAATTTACAAGTTGTAACCATAAACTCTAACCTTTTAACAATCATGTCGGTGTGTGGCATTGTTTGGAAAAGAAAATCATTAACCTAATAAATTGCTATTTCAAAATTAATCATTTGGCCAAAATTAAAATATGTGAACCCCGCTAGAGAAGGTTTTTCCTTTCTATTTTCCATCTTTTTCCCCAAGATTAGTGCAAGTTAAAAACAAAAATAATATTAGCATTTTCTGAAATAAAATAATATAAAATAGTGAACAGATCTTAACTTCCATAATTGTTTTTCTATCAATAGAGGTAAAGCACAGAAAATAATCTAATTTTAAAATGAGAAAAATTTCTGTTGAAAATTTGTGCAGGAATATTGTGAAGTATTAAGTTTAGTTTTTGAGTTCTAATATATTCAGTGCTTCTGCAATTTCTCAATTCAATAGTTCTCTTGCTATAGTCTTTGTGATGAGGATATGAGTAACCTTGGCTATCATATTACAATATGTATAAGAAGAAGTCTCTAATTGATTTAAAGTCTTTAATATTTTTGGATATTGTCATGAAGAAAATATTTAAAATAAGCATAAATAAATAAATAAAATAAACATAAACATAGAGAAAGCACTGTGAACCTTTCCCACATTAACGAGTCACAAAGATAATATATATGAAAGTCACAAGCCAGATCATTTTTGTTTTCTCTTAACTCAGACCTGTTCTCCTTCTTTCACACTGCTTTTCCCATTGACATAAAATGTGCTACTTAAATAAAGCATCAGGAAATTATTTCTGAAATGAAAAAACATGATCTTCACTCAAGCACAGCAAGAAAATATGATTGATTTACTGTAACTGCCTCTTGTGAGGGAAGGTCAGATGGAGAAATAAGTACAAAGTTGTTGAAAAAGGAGAAAGCTACAGCAAAAGAACAAAAATGTTAGCAACATTTCATTAGAACTTTCATCCAGGGGCTCCTGGGTGGCACAGCGGTTAAGCGTCTGCCTTCGGCTCAGGGCGTGATCCCGGCGTTATGGGATCGAGCCCCACATCAGGCTCCTCCACTAGGAGCCTGCTTCTTCCTCTCCCACTCCCCCTGCTTGTGTTCCCTCTCTCACTGGCTGTCTCTGTCTCTGTCGAATAAATAAATAAAATCTTAAAAAAAAAAAAAAAAGAACTTTCATCCAAAAATTAAGAACTTGCCAGAACAAACTGATACTTAGCATATTTATAACCATGCTTAAGTTTAATTCTGTTGCCAAATTTATTTGTTAAAATTATTGTGGAGGTAGGATGGTCATATTTATATGAGAAAAATTTTCCAATATTTTGAAAATTGAAAATCAATAAGAAAGCCATTTATTATACATTATTGCTCTTAAGGGAACAGAATTATCTTGATCATCATAATATGCAAGTTTTATTGTAAGGAACTTTTCTTCAATAAAAATTTCAAACTTGCATTTTAGCTACTTTTAGTTACAGCCATGTTTATTGATTCTGCTATGATTAATTACTGTCCTTCATCACAAAGAAAAGCATAATCAATGCTTTAGATGGTCCCTTTTAAAGGAAAAGCCTGTCCACATAAAAATACATAGGAGATGACCAACACCAGATTGAAATTATTTAACATTTACTGATCACACCTCATCTTTTCTCATTGTATTTTGTAACTAAAGGAGTTTTTAGCTGTTCTTCAAATTGACTGTAATTATCAGCATAACTCAGAAATTTTACCTTACCTAAAATGTCTAAGGTAGACTGGAGTTATAAAACCTGCCTCAAGCATCTTTATGGAAGACATTAACAAAAGAATTCATAAAATTATTTCCTCCAAGTTAAATCTGGTGAATGTAGAAACCAGAAATATAGTTAAAACAGTGATTTCTCTGCTGATGATTAACTCTGTCGAGTATTAGAATCTCCTGAAGATCTTTAAAAATTCCCAAAGCCCTGTTTGCATTCAATACCAATTAAATCAGAATATCTGGAGGTCTTGATATTTTTTAAAGGTTCTCAAGTGGATTAAATGTGGAATAAAGTGTAGGGACCACTGAGCTAAGAGGCATTTAGCCTGGCATCAGGAAAAACACCAAACTTTTACACATCGATAAAATCAATGTAGTGACATCCACATTTTTTGTGGTATGAAATTATAAACTGAGTGACTAACAAATGAGGAACCTAAGAGTTTTGATGAAATAAATGAGATGAAAGTTCTCTGACTTTGAGTTCTTGAGTAATCCATTTACTTTGTCATGTTTTTAGGTTTACAAAGAGCACCTACAGGCTGATGCATGTTGGCTATGCCATATTCCATGCAGAGTGTCTTCTACTCCCTTTCCTTTCATGTATAAATCCAGTCAGCAGTAGCATGTTCAACTGGCCCATTCTGTTGTGATTTTGTCTTGTTACATAAACTTCTCTTTAAGACTATCATAAACATGATACAAGGTTTGACAAGTCATAAAACTTTGAAAAGAGTTTTAAAATAATCAGCCAGATTGATTTATCAAGTTTCAAGAGAGAAGAGTATACAATGACCTAGTTTTCAAGAACCTTGCATTTCAAAAGTGTTACCCAGAGAAGTGAATAAAAATGTTCAAAATCATTAGCCATCAGGGAAATTCAAATCAAAACCACCTTGAGATACCACCTTACACCAGTTAGAATGGCAAAATGGACAAGCAGGAAACAACAAATGTTGGAGAGGATGTGGAGAAAAGGGATCCCTCTTACACTGTTGGTGAGAATGCAAGTTGGTACAGCCACTTTGGAAAACAGTGTGGAGGTCCCTTAAAAAGTTAAAAATTGAGCTACCCTATGATCCAGCAATTGCACTACTGGGTATTTACCCCAAAGATACAGACGTAGTGAAGAGAAGGGCCATATGCACCCAAATGTTCGTAACAGCATTGTCCACAATAGCTAAATTGTGGAAGGAGCCGAGATGCCCTTCAACAGATGACTGGATTAAGAAGATGTGGTCCAAGGGGCGCCTGGGTGGCACAGCGGTTAAGCGTCTGCCTTCGGCTCAGGGCGTGATCCCGGCGTTCTGGGATCGAGCCCCACATCAGGCTCCTCCGCTATGAGCCTGCTTCTTCCTCTCCCACTTCCCCTGCTTGTGTTCCCTCTCTCACTGGCTGTCTCTATCTCTGTTGAATAAATAAATTAAAAAAAAAAAAAAGAAGAAGATGTGGTCCATATATACAATGGAATATTATTCAGCCATCAGAAAGAACAATTACATAACATTTGCAGCAACATGGACGGGACTGGAGGAGATTATGCTAAGCAAAATAAGTCAAGCAGAGAAAGACAATTACCATATGGTTTCACTAATTTATGGAACGTAAGAAGTAGGAAGATCGGTAGGAGAAGAAAGGGAAGAAGAAAGGGGGGGTAAACAGAAGGGGGAATGAACTATGAGAGACTGCGGACTCTGAGAAACAAACTGAGGGCTTCAGAGGGGAGGAGTGTGGGGGAATGGGATAGGCTGGTGATGGGTATTAAGGAGGGCACGCATTGCATGGAGCACTGGGTGTTATGCGCAAATAATGAATCATGGAACATTACATCAAAAACTAAGGGTATACTGTATGGTGACTAACATAACATAATAAAAAATTATTATTAAAAAATGATTGGAATATAAGGAAAGATTTAATGACAGATACAGTCCAAAATCAAGGGTAAAGCTTAATGTTTCTGTGCTTGCTCTGAGAAATGAGAGACCATTTTGGCTGGGGTGTCTTAAATCACCAGACCTAAGATTTATATCTCAAATGTATCGAAATTGATTTTTAAACTTTATATGAACATCACCATACAGTATTGTAGGATTGTGTTTGCTGCATTACTGTGTTCATCAGTACAAGTCAATTGCTAATCCTAAAATCTCACTGGCTTACCAAAATATGCCTTTATCTAGGGGGACCTAGAAGATGGGAGGTGGCAGGGGAGAGGAGTGCTGTGTGGCTCTGTGCTGTCATTCACACCCAATTCTTTCCATCCCCATGGCTTTTCCATCTATCAGTGACTTGCTGTCCTCCCTTGGCTCCTCTGCTTCCAGCTGTGAGATAAAGGGACAGATAGACCGTGTGTGTTACATGCTGCCATTCACAGACGTATAATAGATTCCTCTTCCTGATTTCTGTTGGTGAGAACTCAGTCCCATGACCTCACTTTACTGCAAAGGCACTGGGAAATTAGTTGTTTAAAAGAAGAGGAAAGATGTGGATTTCTGTCCTTCTAGTCACCAAATATCCTTTTATTCCATTGACTCCTATCCATGAAATACCCAAAACCCCTCTCCAAGGGAGTCAATACAAAGTAACAACTAGTTAATGCAGCGAAGTCTGAGATCTTCAGGCAATAGAGCATATTGTCCATTATTCTCTTTGGTTCTTGACCTGGCCCTTGAAGTTTCTTCTTTGTGTCTTTAACTCTCTTTGTCCATGTCTTCAGTGCAGACACTGATCCTACATAACTTTTGCAGCCTGTTTCTTAGAGAAACAAGCTTGGAGTTCCAGTATGTGCTACAGATTTAGCAATTGAAGGAAAGAAGATTCCATAAAGTACTAGCAGGCTCCTCATCTATGTAGTCCCCATGTGACTCAAAAGTAACTGTATTCAAAATCCTATCTTAGACATATTTATTTACTTTCTCACTTCCAAGTTCCCCTTTTTAAACTTTAAGAGTGATAACCTGGTAACTATCTGAAAGCAATAGATGTGATACTCACACCCTTGATCTAAACCCATCCCAGAATTGAGTTACTTTGTTTAGGAAATCTTACTTGGTTTTTGTAACTGAAAGACTTTTTAAATCCACCCCCTCCCTTTTTTGTACCGTTTGCGGTTTAGACAAGCAGACTTTCCAACATTTTAAAAGAGCCAAATTTCTAGATTTTTTTTTTCTATTTGCTTTTATTTAATACTGCCAATTGGCCTATTCTTTCCTAAACTTATCTTTTTTGGGTAGTACATCGCCCAGCATAGTTAATAACCATATCCAACAGATACCAATAACATTCTTTTTACTGACCTCTTTTCCTACGGGTGAAGCCCAGTAGACGTGTGGCTTTCCACTTACTGTTTTATCCGATGTTTGACACTGACTGATACTGTTGTGCGGCTCTGCTGTATTGTTCTCCCACCATCCACATCCGGCCTGCCAAGCTGACTATTGCATATTACAAGTTTCAATTGCAAAAGCAATCCCTGCAAAGTACAAATATCTGTATCAGATAGGTCAAGTTACACTAATTGCTGAAACAACCTTGGAATCTCAGAAACTTGTTTTTCTGTCACTCACCATCTATTGGGCATTGGTGGTAAGAGGGAACAAGGGGTCAGTCTTCTGCTCCATGTGTTATATCAGGCACCCAGGCCTCTTTCATACTGTGGCTCTGGTATCATCAGAGGCTCAGCATTTTCCACTAAAGGCTTTGCCTCCAATTGGCAGACAAGTGAAAAGAAAGAGAAGACTGGAAATGGTGAATATCACTTTTGCCCACAATCGCTTGTCTAGATCTCAGTCGTGTGACTTTACCTCACTTCAAGCAGCTTGCACAGTGAGGTCCATTGGTGTTTCCTGGAAGAAGAAATAAAATATAAATGCTGCTGAGCTGTAACACGTTGTCTCTATCAATTATCATCTATTTGAAATCATTATTTTGACATGATTAAGGATACAAGAATTTAAATTAATGATAAAATAATATATAAACAGGCCTTTCTATTTTAAACAGGCCTTTAAAAAATAATCATTAAAACAACCATACAAATGATATATCTTCATCAGCATTGGGTGATCTTAGGTTTGCCAGATAAAATATAGAATGACCAGTTAAATTTGAAATTCAGCTAAACGGTAAGTAATTTTTAGTAAAATATTCCCCAAAATTGTATGGGCCAGACCAAAAAAAAAAAAAAAAAAGAAAAGAAAAGAAAAGAAAAAAGAACAAAAAAAAACATTGCCTATCTGAAATTCAGACTTTCCTGTGCACCCCATATTTTTCTTTGCTAAATCTGTCAATGCTGGCCAGAGCACTCTAGTTTTTATTTTTATTATTATTGTAAGGTTTGCTCAGTGATATCTGTATGAATTATGGAAAGTGTAAATATCATGTTTTTCTCCAATTACCTTTAAACAAACAAACACTGCTTCGAGCCAAAGTTAAAGTCTCAACTCCTATTTGCTATTTAAATCTAATTTATGTGTGCCTAGGAGCTTTATTTATAACTAGTCTTTAGTGTTTTATGAGATTTTATGTTTTAATTAAATTTCAGTACAAACACCTTAAAATAACATTGTACTACTTTGATTTCATTTCAATATGTGAGTTCTGCTTTGTTAGGAGAAAAAGTTGCAGAGAACCGCAAATTATCAGGCTTAACATAAATTAAGAAGCACTGGCATCTTCACTGATCTTCAAACCAAGAACTGCCCATAAAGTGTGCTGCCGAGATTGGATTGCTCCTACATGCTCCCTCAGTGATTTTTATATTTTAATAAGACCGTTCATTATAGTTAAGCTACTCGTATTGGAGCCATTAGATATTTATATGAAATAGCATATCATTATCTCAGTTGCATTCTGAACCATTTGGGATGCTTTTAAGTTAGGGTGATTTTTTTCCCTGTCTTAATTTTGCACACACTAGTGCTGATGTGCCTGTTCAGCTTTATTTCTGTCTTCAGGTTCTTTATCCTATTTTTCAACTTTATTGTGTTAAAGTGTTTGATGAACAGTATAGCTGACTGCTAGATAGGAGTAGCCTCAAAGACAGTAATTTTAAAAATTTACTGTCTTGAGAGGCAGACAAGGAGTTGATATCCCAATTCCTGTATCTCTCTTTCTCAGAAGTATAAAATTTCAGCAGGGTACATTCACTCACAACCCCACATCTCTTCACATTCAACATTAGGGACCTAATCATGGAAACAATGATTTGGACAGTGTGAGACCATAATAACCTAGGATATTAAGAGGAAGACTGACGGTATGCAGAGGCAAAAGCAAATACAACATAAGCTCATAATTATTAAGTGTGATCAAATCAAAGCTGGATCAATTGTATGATTTTCTGTGTTGCAATTTGAACCTATAGAAGGCTCTAGCCTATGTAGCTGCTTAACTCGTCATTCCCGTGTAGTAACGTTTGTATAAGGTATAAACGGGTTTTCACAAATCTTTACAGTTTTCTTGTTACCGGTCTGGGAATGGGTGGAGTGGATAGGGATTAACTAAACGGAAGATTCCTGTTTCTTCTCCCTTATCCATTATTTGTTACCCACAAAGATCCATCATCTTGATTTCTTTTATTCTTTATTTTCTGTCCCAACTGGTCTGGTCAGCACTTCGATGGGATTCCAAAAATTTTTTAGACCCCATACATGTTACTTTATTCCATGTTCCTTCTTTATATTTACTGTGAATGGTAGCCTAGAATTTTTTTGTTCAGTAAATAAATATTGAATGAGCATGTATTATATTCAAGCATCAAGTGCTTAGAATTCAAATGTAAATTACAGAGTCCATTTGATCCCCAATGAGGTCACAAACGAGTGTGTGTGTGTGTGTGTGTGTGTGTGTGTGTGTAGTAGTAGTAGTAGTTCATCACTGGACTGTCAGTGACAGTAATTTTATGATGCTGATTTTATAGACCAGGAAAATTCCCATCTTCCCCAAATTTAGATATTTATAAAGTATTACTAACTTTTATTTTTGCTAACTATACAACCAGAAGAACAGTATTACTTTTTGAAATGCATATCATGGTATAATAAAGGGCATTTTGAAACTGCTTTATTTTACTCCATTACATTTGCTACTCCCACATTATATCATAACTTTATTTTATACTACAAATATCCATTGAGGCTTCATTAATGCTTGCCTCTGCTCAGGGTCTTGGGATAAAATAAGACAACAAAACAAAGTGTCTACTCTCATGAAGCCTCAATTCTAGTTTCTACTTATTTATTGCCTCAAGAAACAACAAGAGCCCTGTGGAAGCAGGGTCCCCTTGCTTCTTTCTCAGTCTGCTGTATATAACCACATTTGTTCCGGGGCCATTGTAGAGTAAGTGCTCAGTAACTTTTGTTGAATGAGCAAATGAATCAACATAGCCCAAACCTCCTGCAAGTTGTGGTAGACTCTGGGATGTGGCAGGTCAGGGCTAAAAGGTTCACTTTTTGGAAAGGCATCCCTTATACGGTATGAGTAGGAAGTGAAAAGGGACAAAAGCCAGTGCCCTGCTGAAGTAGGAAAGGTGAGAGATGGGGAATTTTTCTAATGAATCAATGTTGGGTTTATCATCTATGCTCTTTGCATGAGAGAAACACAGGCAAAAGCCACTGGTGGGTCTCTGTCGCAGGCCACTTTGAGTGTCCGGTAGTGCTGGATCGTCAGGTACATTGAGAGTAGTTGGCAGCTGCTATGCCAGTGGACTAGGAGGCCATAAGGCCATAAAAAGTGATATGAAATATAATGGCAGCCTATGGGATATAGCAGGGATTTCAGCTGTGTCCACTCTCTTTTGTGTTAAAAGAAAAAAAATTTTTGTATGGGGGCTATAAGTTCTAGTAAGGAGGCTGGCTGTGAAGAGCTATTGTTACCTCATACTGTAGCTGAACACTTAGACTGATGTTCTCAGGAAAACATCTGTTACAAACTGAACAGGTTTATCTTGTCTATAAGACTATGAAACTAAATTTACATCTCAAAACACACATTCCAGCTCAACTAACCTTTCCAACAAAAGTCTCGGCCTAAGTTCTTGTATAAACTGAATCAGCTCTTTTGGAAACAACCATGCTTCTTTACCTTGGCAATGATGGCGGTGATAAAGAGAAGGAGAATGATAAATCTATAAAACCCTGGTCTTCGTGTGCATGAAAAAAAAAAAGGTGCTACAGAGAAAGAATCACTATCATAAAACGGACAAAGATGAAAAGCAGAAAAATGATTTAAGTAAGAATTAATGGCAAAGACTTGAGAGGCTGTTTAAAAATTCAGTTAACACATGGCTCAAAGTTTGAGAAATGAGAGGATTCACTTGTACTGGTGACAGACTATACTCCTGACACCATGCTAGCCACTTCACATGCATAAATAAACACATTTCATAGTCATTGAGGTGAACATAATTACCTCTACAACATAGTTATTTAGGGGGAAAATGGAAAGGAAAGGAAAGGAAAGGAAAGGAAAGGAAAGGAAAGGAAAGGAAAGGAAAGGAAAGGAGGAAGGAAGGAAGGAAGGAAGGAAGGAAGGAAGGAAGGAAGGGGAGGAAAGGAAGGTGCAGATGCTTGATTTTTTTTAATGATTTTTTTATTATATATGTTAGTCACCATACAGTACATCCCTGGTTTCTGATGTAAAGTTCGATGATTCATTAGTTGCGTATAACACCCAGTGCACCATGCAATACGTGCCCTCCTTACTACCCATCACCGGTCTATCCCATTCCCCCACCCCCCTCCCCTCTGAAGCCCTCAGTTTGTTTCTCATAGTCCATAGTCTCTCATGCTTCATCCCCCCTTCTGATTACCCCCCCTTTCTTTATCCCTTTCTTCCCCTACCGATCATCCTAGTTCTTATGTTCCATAGATGAGAGAAATCATATGATAATTGTCTTTCTCTGCTTGACTTATTTCACTTAGCATTATCTCCTCCAGCGCCATCCATGTTGCAGCAAATGTTGAGAACTCGTTTTTTCTGATAGCTGAGTAATATTCCATTGTATATATGGACCACAACTTCTTAATCCAGTCATCTGTTGAGGGCATCTCAGTTGAAATTACTTGCCTAAAGCCACATGGCTAATAAGTAGTACAGGCAAGATTTAAATCAGGTTGTCAAAGGACTCTTCCATCCACTTCCTTTATACTACATTTTGGTATCAATAGGAAAAATGGTCCCACATCTCTGGGTTCTAGTAGCTTACTGACATCAAGGAAAAGGTTTTCAAAGATGTTGGAAGTATTTTAAAGGCAATCTAATACATCCGAGTCTCAATATGTTCTTTTTACTCCTAATTTAGTTAAGTATGGAAAGACTTGAAAACCATATGTACAAAATATAGGCAAGCTGCTCCCCTGATATTAATTAAGGTCTGTGTTTCAGTCATTTAAAATAAGGACTAAATTATCTCGTGTTTTACAAGTTAGGAGAAATTGGATTAACAAGAAATTCTGAAGGGCTCAAATCTACTTGAAACAATCTGAAATACTACAAAAGGAATGAAATATAGCTGGAGTGATTAAGATTAACACTCAGAGACAATTCTCTGGCAGAGCTGTTAAAACACTGGAGTTCCAGGGAAGCTGTGGAAGTCGTGTTCTGGAGGCTTTTCAGCATGCATCAATATGTGAGAGCTGATTTTTGACGTTTTAGTTCACTGAATTATCTTAACTTTGCCTTGTGCTTGTACTTCCTTGTTTAATTTACTATCAGAGACGTTTTATTCTGTGCTCTTAATGTTCCTATCTATTCTCCCTGCTATCACACTAGGTCTAATGCATTGATAAGCTTGCTAATTTTCCCTCTGGTCTCTCTGACTCTGCTCTCCATCTCTAGCTTTTCTACCATTCTCTCCACATAGCACACTCATTAAATGATTCCTCTGAATTCATCGATTTTATCAAGTCACTTGACTGCTCTGAAACCAATGGCTTATGGCTTTTCACTGCCTATAGCTCTATTTGTGCAGGCACTGGATGAGAACAGAAAAAGAAAAAAAAAGTGGGGTTCAATGGTCAAATGACTAGAATACTGGGCATTTTTCCTCCATGAATTCTTGAAACCTTTAAAAGGACAATATGCACTTATCCCACTTGATTTGGTTGAAGGAGACTTCATTCCAAAGTACCTACTATAACTCCAAGGCCTAATGTTCCACTGTGGAAAAGGCTGGTATATGGATCTTAGGATATAGAATGTAAAGCCCTGCCTTTCCAGTTATGCCCAACTGGACTCCATTAATTCAGATTGTTTAACATCATGTCCTCTGAATACATTTTGCAATGTCCCACCCCCTTATCGCTCACATATAATTTCAACTGCCTGGAATGCTCCCTCATCATACCTGTCTCTAAATTCTTACCTAATTCATTCTTCTTTATATAGTGTTTCCTGACTGGTTCAGTTGTATCATTCTCTCTTTTACACACTGTGAACACTACATACATAGACCCTTGTGGTTATTTTATCAATGTGTTTGCATCTGACTTACAGGTTAATTACTTTGAATTTAGCAACCATGCATAATATTTTATACATTTCTCATAGTTTAGTTAGTATGTATGTTAGACCTCCAATACCTGAAGGAAGTACAATATATGAATTTCTTTTGAGGTCAAATCTTGTCAATTATTATTAGTACCAGATTCATGATAAGGTGATATTATTATATCATTCTACTCAAACTTTTTCAAAAAAGTATTAGTTACACCAACCAAAGTCATAGAACAAGTATCTAAAAGTGTTTCAAGAAAGTGTTTATAATAAATACTATCCCACATTACATCTTGACAATTTTCTCATGATATCTGAAATCATTTACATATAGTATAGACATAGATTGCACAAAATTAGCTTACTATGGTAGTGAATTCTTCTTTGCCATATAATTTTTTTTTCCTATCTACTTTCTGAGGAAAAGCAACTCTATAGACATGGGTTATTTATGCAAATCCTCTGCAAAGATTATTTTATGAGGGTAATATACATACAGTTACAATGAAGACTGATAAATATAACAAATAAAAGCTTCAAATAAAATAAAATATTTTATAGACCTTATACACTGGTCTACCAGTCATTTTTGCAATTTTTGTTGCAATTCAATATCCAAAACAAATTTTGTTAATGAAACAGATCATCTGAAAAATGTTTTATAAAGAACATATGCAGTATTTAACAACAGAATTAGAACGAAATTTTAATGTCTTGGAATGATTGCAATGCAAAAAAATAATCTATTTCTTTTCTTAATTGGAGTATATGGTGATCTGTGCACTTTAAAGTATTTCTGTCACTGACAGAAAACATCAGCTATAGAGAATATCTGGAAAGCAGATGCAGATACTATACACTAATACTCAACTCCACTGTCAAGTTGTGAAGAGTCCTATGTTGACATGTTTGATTTGCTGATGTATCGCCTCCACTGAAGTGAGCAGAAATGACATTTAAAACTCCAAAGTAATATCTGAATCTTTGTGTCTGTTTCTCTGTTGTCATGCTCAATTTTGCTTAATCCTGAAAATTTTCCAGGTATCCATTTTGCTGTTCCATTTCATCTAGACATAATTAGTTTTCCACATCCATTTTGACGCATAATTCAGTGACCGCATATTCCAAGGCTGTAGCACAAATTCTCCATAAATCAGTGATTACAGTATTTCTAAAGCTTTTTGCCTAGGTGGCATTTATCTGTTACCTATTCTTTTGTTATTTAACTGTTGAAAGCAACTTGTCAAACAAAGCAGCCCTATTTCTGAAGATGTTTGTCCTTTCAAATAGTATCTCCACACCCCTTTCGGAGCTGTTCACACACAGTAAAGCTCTATTTTCATAATGCAGTGGTGTGCTGTAAGCAGCTTTTTAACACTATCAGCAAATTCATCTGTTTGGGAACTATAATTTGCTTTTTAAAAAAAAATATAATTGTGATATTGCCTCACAGATATTCTGATAATAGAGATGTAAGAGATATACTTAGTTTGAGGTTCAGAAATCATGACAAGGGCAGGACTCTTCCACTCACCTGACCTCTTAAAACCTCAGTTTTCTCCCTTGCAAAGTGGAAATATTATTATCTGCATTATATATCTATGTTTAATATTGAATGAGATAATGTAACTAAACCACTCAGCACAGTGCCTGGTACAAAGGCAATGCTTAATAAGCGGGAGTTGCCGTAGTTATTATTTCTAATAATATGGGTAATGTGGTCAAAATTACGACCACGTAAGATCAGGAACTGCTTTAATATTTGTTTGAATACAGAATTTCTGTAAGAATAGGCATTAATAAATATAAATTCTGAGTGTTTTGGAGTTGATCAACCAACAAATACTTTATTGATTCTTTGTGGTGCTCTAGGTGCCATGCAAAGTGTTTAGGATAAAATCAGGGGAAGAAATCGACCCCAATGAAAATTATAGGAGAGACAGACATTAAATAATAGCACAATAGTACACAAATAAGTATATATAGTATATCCATTTACACAAGTCACCATATATTAAATATTGACTATATGTGAAGAGCTAGATTAAGCATTTCAAACGTTTTGCCATACTTATGTTAACATGGTCAAAATGAGTAAAAGAATTCATCCATTAATACTTCATTTAAGATTGTCAAGCTTAAATTTAAAAAAAATAGGCTTTTTGCCTCACGTAATGCTCCAACAAGGCCATTTACTGGATGAATGCCATTTTAACTTGACAATCACTACAAATTATTGTCTGCACATGATAAAACTAACTATATGAGTATTATATGCTATGACCTCATGTCTATGTGTTTTGTGTTATAAACAGTATAAACCATGGGTCAAACACCCTTGTTACTCACAGCTGCCTGCTTAAGCCAGATAACTGTCCCTTCTTTCCATGGGTAGTTATTGTGGAACACTTGCAAAAATACATCCTTAGAGCACTGACGTGGTTTTAAGCTATTGCTACTGCTGATTTTTCAACCCAGATTGATTCTTACCCATCTAGTGTCTAAAACAGAGCCCTGAGTGCTCTGAGACAAAGTTTTTCTCACTTCCAAACAGTAGAAGAATGTAAGGATACGAGTTATGGTATAGCACATATTTGTAAAAAATCAACTTTATTAGAAAGGTAGAAAGGCAAGTTTGGTTCTAAAAAACTGTAGACTTTGGGAAAATATATTTAAAAACAATGAAAAAGTGAGACCAAATCTATAGTCACATATATAGGTAAAGATAAGGACAAAGAAACATAATTTTAGATAGTTCACCATTAAAAATTCTTTCCGTTTAGGTACCATCCCAGGTCATATTTTAAATAATTCTGAGAGGACACAAGACTGGAAGCCTTGTACATAATTATCCTTAGAACCTGTCATTCTCCTAAAATTTTGTCATACACATACTTACACATGTAAAATTCAATGTGTTTGAAACCATGAGCATCGTTATACATTTTTATGCACGCACTATACCACATTTGGCCAATGTAAGTCCTTTAAAATAGTTTTGGTATCATTATGACATAGCTCCATTATCGTTTGAGAACTTCCTTGTTTTCTGAAACAAGATGTAGCAGGTTTACCCCGAACTTTCCAGGTCTCAGAATTTGAACCAGCCATTGGTTAAGATGCCCTGGTTTCTTCCACTGGAGATCGCCACTAAGGAAAAAAAGAATTGCACGCTCGGTATGCTCAGTATTACTGAGGTGTCATTGCTTCTGATCCCTTTCATTGGACAGCGAATATGAAATGATTCCACATCAGTACTTCCAATTCAAAATAAATAACACTGGGTTCTTTCTCATCGTCTTCGTTCCATATCTGTATCTCTCTTCTCTCAAACTGAAAACTTGGGTACTCTCCAGCATCAATACATTTATATATACCCATCAACACACACAAAAAAATTCATACCCATTTCACTACTAAGCAGAGCAAGGAGCTACAATAGGTTAATCTTATCTTACAATAGATAAGATTAAGATTTCCCTGTGTGTATGTATGATGTATGTGTTTATGACAATTAAGGGTATAGAGTAAGGAGACTGAATTCAAAAGTTCCTTGAATCAGTTCTTATCATTGGAGGATTACTTTTTCAGTTTGATGAGCAATTCGTTTGTTTGTTTGTATTGAACGTATTTTCATTTTTTTAATTTATTAATTAATGATATGGTTCAAAAGACCAAATTATATTAAAAGATATATGCAGAAAAGCCTTGTTTATATCCCTATGCCCTTCATCTAGTTCACACTAATCCCTTGTAAATCAGCATTTAATTAGTTTCTAGTTTATCCTTTTTTAATAAACAAACTAAGCAAACGCAAGCAAACACACACCCATGTTCTTATTTTGCTTTGCTTCTTATGCAAAATATAATATGCACGTTTTACCTTAAGCGTAATGTCAAGCAACATATCACTAAAGTCGGAATCAGTATCATTTAGGCAATTTTTTAAGTGGAGTGATCCCAGAGGGGTGAATTAATAATAGAAGTCTTTCTAGAAGACAGTATTTTGGAGGTGAGGAAATTTATGGCTTTCTATTATGGGCAATAAAAAAAAAGTACCATAAGAAAGTAGAAAAGGGGTAAAGCACTTTGACTCATTAGTGTATTCAACATGTTTTGTAATCACTGAGTATCTCCCCCAACCCCTCGCTCCTTTC
The DNA here is from genome assembly GCF_024610735.1 of Ursus americanus. NCBI lineage: Eukaryota > Metazoa > Chordata > Mammalia > Carnivora > Ursidae > Ursus > Ursus americanus. The sequence continues at coordinate 62,518,460 of NC_142129.1, forward strand.
CTCCTCCTCAAGCTGTGCTCTTCACTCCTCTGCTTTTCTTGTCTTTCAAGTTCAGTTTAATGGCTGAGACCCTACTGCAGCGAGCTCAATCCGTTCCGTCACCTGTCTGGTTAAAATACCTTCCCTTCCTACTCAGAAATGACATGCACTCATTACAGTGCCACCTGTGCCTTCCAGCATTTACATATTACCTTTCTGTTTCCAAGGAGCTTTACAATCACAATCACAATCACATGTAATAGATTTACCTCTCAGTTTGCAGCAATATCGACCTCATTTTACAGATGGGGGAGCAGTCATCAAGCAAGTAAGTGACTTGCCCGTCCCTGGATTGCAGCTCCCTGAATGCACGTCCCCAGTGTGTTGTTCAGCTCAGCGAGCCGCTGTCTCTTAGTCGAGTGTCATCATCCCTGAGAGGTGGTTAATAGTCTTTTGAACCTTTAGGATGTCAGGTAAGATGCATAATAAACTGACCTTTTACTGTTTGCCGTCTGAATTTTTATTTTCCAAAGCTTTTCACATTATGGCTCTTATGTAAGTAAGAAAGAAAGTGAGGAAGGAAGTAATCTAAATGAAAGTGAACAGTGAAACTAAAATGTTAAATCTGAGGAAGATACGCCCAACACTCTTCTGGGATTTTCAGTAAGAGTGAAAATTTGAAATCTCTATCATGCTCTCAAGAAACTCAAGTGGGCCTTATAAGTAGATTATTAAGAACACAGAAGTGCAGCATTGACTCTAAGACTCATTATACCTAACGCTCAATGCATGTAATTCTCCAGACTGGAGAAATTGGATTTTGCTTTTGAAGTACCACCCACCATTTCCAAATCAGAGTGAAATCAGAATTTATAGTAGTAATGGTAGTATTTATTTTATTTTGCCCATTTTCTTCATCTAATCTTACATTCACCTCTTGGCCTCTTACGTAGTTATGTTTCAGGCATTCTAGAAATTTGGGCCCCCAATCTTGGAAGGAGAAAAAAACATAGTGAAAACAAACTTATTTGATTGCATGAGTCCTCTTTTGTGACTAACGTAACGGCTTCCATTCCCAGAAGTGCCTAATGAATTATGAAGAGCATATATAAACAGCATATTTTACTAACAGAGACCTTATGTTCTATCCACACCCTAGACATCAATTAAACCTCTGTGAGCCTGGCTGGAAGTGCTGCCAGAATCAAGCAAGGCAAGATAGGAAGTAGGGATGTGAAGGAAGATTTTAGTCTTTTCTCGTCTCTGAAGGCAATGTCCATCATAGTTTGTATTTTATTGGCTATACCAGTGCTGATGCTAGTCTGACCCAGGTTTAAGAACGCTTCTCTGCTTACCACCATTTTATAGAAACCCAGAAGCCACATTCTTCTCTATGAAAAATGAGACCTTTGTTTGCCAAAGCAGCATAGCCTACCATTTCAGAGTCTTTAACCTTTTTCTTATTGGTGATTACATTTGCAATCCGTGCCAGTGGGATTATGGAGACTTTCTCTAAATCCCTACTAAGAAAAAAAGAAAACCTCTTCATTTTTTCCTGAACTTGGATGACAAGCCAATTTTTCCTTTCTCATTTACAAGTTTTAAAAATGAACCTTCTGACTTGGTATTATCTTGAAAATCTTTGTGAATTAAAAAAAAATCTAATCTAGGCATCTAAGATCTACTCCAATAAGAAGGAGATTCCTCAAGGGGGCATATTCATTCAGAAACTATGGGCAGAAGGATAATTCTATTAGAGGAGAGAAAGAAGCATAACCTTAAAATGATTTTTTTTACCAGGAATGAATGGCTCAGTTTCCGCACACATGTATATATAAGCAGCACACACCGAGACACGCAAACACAGTGACGAAAGCCTTCCCTGTTTTCGGGGTAGATCCAGGTTTTGTGTGGGCAGAAGCTTATACTGTTAGGAGGCTCTTTGAGGAAAAACATGACACATCTACAAATAGAGAACAAGATATGAATGTAAACATTATTTTGTTTGAGATAATAAATCCCAACAAATTAAAATATAAACTGGCGATATCACAAACATTGCAACATTCAAAAAATTACATATTATTATTAATATTAATAAGCTGTCTAACACATCTGCACTTCTTGGCTGCATGCCCTTTGTCTCTTCATATGCATCAATTTTTAAATCTTTTCTGTAGAGATAATAGAAAGTTAACTCAGGCAAGTGTGGTTTATTGAAAAAAAAAAAAACTTACTGATAGCTTAGAAAAGTTTCTTGCAGCTTCACAACTTGCTATTGGAGATGCCACACCTGTAACTTACTCTGCGGTTCCTTACGTAGGCAATGATTCCTGCCCCAAGGAAAGCTCAGAGACCTCCACACGTTGGATTTTGTGGATGTGGTTTCCAGTGGTTCTTACAGAGGAGCGTTTATCTTGGCCATTCCCTACTGCCCCATTCCCCACCACAACCCCGTTTCTGCCTCTGCTGGGTTGATCCTTCCAGGCCACTTTACAGGGAAGTTTAGTGCAGTGGTCTCTCTTGCTCCTGACTCTTTCCTTGGATCAAAGGTGCTTGATCCCAACTGCGTCCCTTGATGACTCCCAAAGACAGATAATTGTTAGGGACAGGTGGATATGGAGGTACTGCATGGCAGCCTCAAGATCGTCATCAGGGGGCAGAAGGTGACACCTTGGGTAGGGCAGCATTCCGTATCCTCATCACAGAGCTGCGGTTTTTGCTCCCTGCACACCCCATGTCTCTGGAGTAGACTACACTAGCCCTACAAGAGGCCTGTCCAAGTGAAGGTTCTTGGGACTTAAGCTTCATTATCTTCACAGAAAATTCTCTTCTAGTAAAATTACTGGTAACTTCATGAGGCCTTAAATGCTGTCAGATATTAAAACCTGTACTTTTTAAAAAAAACCTGTAGCATATTAAGCCTTATACCTACTGGGACTCATATTTCTTGCTGTTTGGTGGCTATTCCAATACAACACGAAATATGTTCCTTATCTAAGGCATTTTGACATAATGAACACTTGCTAGATAATTTCTTTTTGAGAATTGTCCTTATAGCTGGAGTTGTTATAATTATCGATGAAATCAGCAATGTGAACTATGAATCAAAAGTGATTTCCCAAGGAACTAGTAGGTTTTTGATCAGGGATTAAAATTTCTCATAGTATAGGGGAGAATGAAACAGTTTATCAATAATAAAGTAGAAAATAAATTACAAGGCAAACCAAGAGTTGAGTTAGCAAGAAATAAGATTTCCCTGAGAGAATAGCCTTCGTTTCTACAAATGTGTGGGCATAGAGGGGAGACAACAATCATTAACTGGGAATCATGAAATCATATTTTGTGACCTTCCTTTTGCAGATAGGGCTTATTTGCCTATAAAGTCTTTCTCATGTCCTCTTTCATCCCACTGTGAGCAGAAAATAGGTCATTCAAAATAGAGGATTATTAGAAAGATGTGGTAGGTGGTCCTCAACAAACCCTACATCTGGTATTCATACCCCTGTATACTCCACTCTCCTTGAGTGTTGGCTGGACTGGTGGCCTGCTTCTAACAGATGGCATATAGCAACGGTGATGGGATATTATTTCCATAAATGGATCATGTGAGATTCTGACTTCCATCTTGCTAGCAAATTCTTTATCTTGCTGGCTTTTATGAAGTCAGCTGCCATGTTGGGAGCTCTATGGAGAGGCACACGTGGCAGAGAACTAAGAGCAGCTTCCAGCTGACAGCCAGCAAAGACATGAAGTCCTTAGTGTGACAACCAGCGAGTAACTGAATCCTGCCAACAGCCATGTGACCTTCGAAATGGATCTTTCTTCAGTTGACATTTCTGATGAGCTCTGAGCCCTGGCCAACACCTTGATTGCAGCCTTGTGGGGGACCCTAAAACATAAAACCCAGCAAAACTAAGCCCAGATAAATGACTCACTAAAATTGTGAGTTAATAAATGTGTGCTTTTGTTAAGCTGACAGGTTTGTGGTAGTTATACAGCAATAGATAACTAAATCAATGGGAAGTTTTCATAATACAAACATGTTAAGTAGCGTGAGATAACGTTGAGTCTGATTTACTATTGAACTATTGAAACCATTATTTTAAAACCAGCTTTCTTCTGTGAAGGTTTTGCTTTCCAATTATTCTATTCTCTTTTATCTGTCTTTATAAATTTCTGTATCAACCCTGCTCATATTCTCTGGATCTTGATGTATAACTCACTACTCTCCTCTGTCATATTTGCCATCATTCTGGCCACCACTCATGTTCAAGGTGGTTATTGTAACCTTGGTTCATTCATCTACAAAGACCACTCCTATACTCCACTTTAGCAATCCTCTATATGGCCACCTCCTATCAAACAAAAGCATTTTAATTCAGATGAGTGTATTAAAGTGATTAAGAGTTAAAAATCTAAATGCAAAGATTTAGTGTTTAGTGTTTAATCCATGCTCGGACACTTTTCTTATCATGTCCTATATTACAAGTTATTTAAATTCTCTAATCCCCCATTACCCCCACCGTAAGATGAGAATAATAACTATCTGATTAGACTATTGATGGAATGCAATGAAAATTCAATGCACTTACAGTCTTTAAAAGTACACTATCTGGATATGATATATTAGCAATGTTCCTTCCTGAGTTTAGTGTCTGGTGGGAATATCTGTTCTGTCAATGTTACCTACTGAGCTTGTTCTTCTCTTTTTCTCAACATGCAGCTCTTTGACTACTTCTCATTTTTCAAATCCATCAGCCTGCTCTGAATTTTACTTTCTTCCCGATAGTTGCCCAACTACTACAACTGTATTCTCACCAGTATTTTAAATTATCTCGTCTGCTTTGATAAATCCTAAGCCTAATGTCAGGCTTCTTAGCATTGGCAGAGAAAATAACGCCATCCTGATTGGCACTTCTAAACAGAGATGACTTCTAATCGCAGCTGAACCTTCAAAACCCTTTAATATACTCATTCTTCCAAAAGTGCTTTAGTTCCAAGTGTAGAATAAACCCAATAACACACAAGAAAAACTTAAAAATATATAACCTTGGTTCAATGAACACTTCCTTACATGATAAGAGTTGTTTATTGCTGCTGACGCATCCCGCTACCTGTGTACGCCTACTCTTTCCCCTTCCTACAGCCTACAGTGTTAAAAAAAACAAAAACAAAAACAAAAGTACTGATCTTATAGTTTGGAGCTATTAAGACCTGGAAAGTTTCTTATACTAAAAAGGCAAATTGATGACCAAACTTTGGGAACAGACTGATTGTATGTATTGTGTAATGGAGGCATTGGAAAGAAGCATCCACGCCGTTATAGTCTTACCCGTGCACTGGTTGCAAACTTGTAAGTGACCTTAAACAAATCCAAGTAATCATTCCCATCAACATTTACCTGGAGCTATCTCTGTGCCTCCTACTTAAGAATATGGTGTGGAGCAAATAAGATAGACATGGACCCTGCCCACGGGAGTTAGCAATAGAGCAGAAGAGAATATCATGTCTCAAGCTTATCCGTTCTTCTGGTGCTTTTCCAAAGCTAACCGGCTTTCTGTGATCAAGATCTCACCTCTCTGTGTCTTCCGAGGCTATTTCTCCATAAATTGATCCTCTCTTTTATTGCCAGTCCCTTTCTCTCTGTGGCTCCTTCCAAGTTACTTATAAGCACAGGAAATTTCTCCTCAAGCAAGCACCAACCTTGCTCTTAGGAGTATTATTTCATTCTTTATTTATCACTCAATAAAATATCTACTTTACATATAATTTCAGGTTGTTTATAGACTGTAGGTTTAAGAATTTTAGTTTCACAATCTGGCTGCTGTTTTAGTTTCTCTACTGAATATTCATGGTTACTGGGAACTTTCTAACTTTCAAATCCAGTGATTTGACATTTCTCAGAGGGATCTACAAGATCTCTTTACTGCATTTGCACAGCAACCTGGTCCTGCTTAGAAATACTTCTTTTCCTTGCCCTCAAGACACTACTCTTCTTTGTTATCCTTTTATTCTCTCATCGGTGATGTTTTTCTTCCTCTCCCTGCCCTTAATTCTATGTACACAGCAAATATCCAACAAAGGATTTTTAAAGTTCTTATTTTACATGAAGTCACAACCTGGTCTATAACTACCATTTAAAATTTGCACTATTTTTGAAACAAGTTGGATTTTCGACTTCTCTTGAAATTTGGAAGCTCTGTCAATTCTGGGATCCCACTAACACCCTGCAGCGGTCACCCAGAGCTGCACGGTGGCCAGGCCATGCGGGCATCTCATCACAGTCCTCAGCTCACCCCTTCACCCTTTGCTCTGCCCAGTCAACAACTGAGTTGAACAAACCTTTTCTACATTCTCCCTGATGTAGGAACTCAGCTCTTCCTTTCTTTTTAGAGGATTCAGCAAAATTAAATAAGAAATACAAAATGCCCCCGTCCCAAAATAGTGGTGTTTAATTAAAACTTTTCTCAGGTTTCCTTGTCAGCATGAGAAGCCTCATTATTTTGCCTCACACAAACAACGATTTGGGCCTCTACAAGTATGCATTACGGTCAGTTACCAGTCTTTAAAAAGAACATTTTAAAAGTATATCCATGTTCCCTAAGGTTTTATATTACAGTCTAGTTCAAACTCCACATAGATTTTACTTCAAAATTGATATTTCAGTCAGAAACCTCAAATTGGAACCCATGAGAACTGGGGCCTATATTCTATATGTGGAACGTATGCCTCTGTTTTTATATTGATCAAACTTCTACTTCCTCTTTCTATAAACTTGATTTTGAATTGTTACCAACACGTTCATTTCACCCCTGAGTTTAGAATGGATGATTTGCTGCTTTGGTTTAAAAAAAAAAAAAACAAGTATCAACCGAACAAATATTTCTGAAAATTCCTATATTTAAATCCATTCAATTAAAGTGTATTCTTTAAGAAAATTTAATTTTAACAAACAAATTGCTGCTGAAGGCCACACTGAAGCAGCAGCTAACGTGATGGTTAAAGGCACACTTTCTGGCCGCACTTGGCTGGATTCACACCAGCGCCATGACTTTGTGACTTTAGGGCAGGTTACGTGGCCGCTCAGTGCCTCTGCTTCCTTCACCAAGAATCGCTATTACAGTGACATCTATTTCATAGTTATTTTCCGGATTAAATGAGCTAATATTTTCAAAGCGCTTGAAGTTCTGTGTACCTGTGTACGTACTAACTGCTATGTAAGTATTTGTTAAACTTCTTAAAAGTTTTAAAATATCCTATTCTTGCAATCAATATTGCCAATGCATTCAAGAATCAAAGTTCGAGAATTTAATTTCCTTGTTTTTCAAGTCTACGGGCATCAAAATAACAGTTTAATTATATCTCCATTTTATTTCTCTATGGAGCTATGGTACTCCTCAAAAGAGATCTCTTATACCCAAAGATCTACTTTAATTGTCATCACATGATATCTCCGGATACAAAAATCCACATTTTAAAAAAGATAATATGTTTAATTAATGTTAATAATAGCCAAATTAATTGGTACTCAAATTTACATTTTTTGGTGAGACATTACTGATGTACAGAGCCAAAAATATTTTGTTAAAGTTCTAAAGCTTAGATTCAAAATCAAGTCCACATCTGTTTTCTTCTGATCAAAGATGAAATTATATTTTCCCTCAGAACTTAACAACTTCCACCTTGATTTCCAGGGGAAATAAAGTAGAAATCAAATGACTAATAAGTGAATATAAATCATATTAGTAAATTAATCAAACTAGCTACCAATTTAAATATACTTTATTGTGTTTGAGGTCAGCCTTAGTTTTATTTTATATTATGATACTTAATTTTAATTATTCAACTCGTTGAATTTTACATATATATGTGTTCTTGCATTGCATTTACACTATATTTATTCACTTTTGGTGGCATGTGAGTTTTATAGCTTGGTAGTTACAACCTGAAATAGAGTAGGACATCTTTCAAATATATGTTTTGTTCACAGATCAATACAGGTTTTTGGGCCTTGCATGAAGCATTTTGTGATGCTAATATCCTTGTCTGCTTTTTTGTGATTATTTTGAACAACTTTTCATTTTTCAGATTGTACTTTGAAGAGGAAATGGGTTCTTTCTCTTGAAGAGAACTCCCATCTGATATCTGTCTTGCAGAAAAGAAGCTGTTTTAAACCAAATCCATTGAGATCCAGTGATAAGATCCTCTTACGTGTCACTGGGGCCTGTTCTACAGAATGTAATATTAAAGGTTAGGTTTCATTCTGCTTGAGTGGAATTTCTCAACCAGGAAAACACGAGCAAAGACAGCCTGTAGAGATTTGACATGACAACCGTTCTCGTCTTATTGAAGTACAGCATAGGCTGCAGATGTCCATTTATAGCTTATTTGAAAATCTTTAACATTCTTTGAAGCTTTTAAAAGTATATTTCCCAGGGGAAAACCTTTTTAAGCTACAAGAAGCTTCTCACCATTTTTATAACTGCACATTATCCTATTTCTTCTTCCAGCGGGAAGTCATCAAATGTATTGCATCTACACCTTACCGATGACCAAAAGAAAACAGACATTCCAAGTCCTAATGCTTTGCTAATGAACATGTATTTCATTAGAGACATAATTAGTTGAGAGAATCAATGTTTATAGAATGGGTAACTTACTCTTCGTTTTCATGATTATTACTGCATTTAAACTCCCACAAGACTTTCCTGTCCAGAGATACCATTTCTATGCACATTGCACGCAAAACCTCTGAGTTGAGATCTGCAGTAGTAGTTTGCTTATTATTCCTTATTTTTAACCATCTCCTATAGTATAAGAAAAGAGTTAAACACAGCTCAAACTGTCCTATCATTTAATATAGTAAGGAGGTTTTTGAAATCACAATACTGTATGTTAACTTGAAAGGGAGAATCGAGACAAATAAAAGAATAGTAAAGAAAAGCAATATTCTGTTTCACTCCCGCAAAATGAATTCCTTTTGTTAAGTTTCTATATATTCATGTTTCTAATAAAATTTATTTTTTTAGGGGCGCCTGGGTGGCTCAGTCATTAAGCATCTGCCTTCGGCTTAGGTCAGGATCCCAGGGTCCTGGGATTGAGCCCCACGTCGGGATCCCTGCTCAGTGGGAAGCCTGCTTCTCCCTCTCCCTCTGCTTGTGTTCCCTCTCTCGCTGTGTCTCTCTCTGTCAAATAAATAAAAAATATTTTTTAAAAAATTATTTTTTTAGCTCAGTTAGGAAAAAAAGACCAACAGAACATTATGAGATGTTATTTTTGTGTGCATATAATAGCAGGAATTTTGCTAAATGTTTTACATGCATTTCCCAATATCTTCACAACTGCCCTCGGATGTGGACACCACAATTATTGTCGTCCCAAAGGGAATTTCCAACAATGTAAGATATCTGCAAATATAATTTTGGTTCCTTATTTTTTTCTACAAAAAGACAAAGAAAATTGCCAGCTTTCATCAGAAGGTGCTTCCCAAAAGCATTTGGGAAGCAGTTACAAAAGATGGCTTAAAGTAAAGAAAAAAAATATTAGAATGGTTAAACAAATATTATTTGAGCTATCATTTATTGCCTACTGTTAATTCTGGACACTGGAAATATTCCTGAGAGCAGACTGGAGCAGTGCTTTTCAAAATTTAGCATGCATAAAATTACATGGCAACCTTGTTAAAGCACGGGTGCCTGGGTCTCACACAGAGATTCTGCTCCAAAGGGTCTAGAGTTCGGGCCAAGTAATACTGGTGGTGTTGGTGTCTGGAGAGTAGTTGTTGCTACGGAGACTAGATATTGCTACTTTCTGTAGCATTGGGCTACCGTCCCTGTTCTGCAGGTGCTTACATTCTGGTGAACTTTTAAGTATGAATAATAATAAAATTTTAATTGTTACTTCATTTTATTACATATGCTACCTTTATTTAATCCTTACAACGACCACAAGAGTGTAAGACAAAGATTCACTTATTATCATTATCACTATAAACATGAAGAAACTCTTAAGTAAATGAAGTGCCCCCCCACCCTGCCCCCTAGTTCAACTAGCTAGAGGCAGCAGATCCAGTGTCTAAACCTAGTTTTTTCCCTCAGGCAAGAACCATGTTACATTATTCTCTGCTGCATTGTGTATTTACTCAGACTTTTTCATGTGAAAAGCCAAAAAAAATCTTTTGTAGGTTTTGCAATACCCAACAAATGTTACTAGAATCAAAGGAGTTGGCGGTTAAAAAAATTATCACCAGCTTGTGACATGGTAAATCATCTATATATATATATATATATATATATATATATATTGCACGTGGTTATTATTTAGAGAAATTTTTATTCTGTATTTGTGATTGAAATTCAATTTCATCTTTAACGTAGGATATAACTTTGATTTGTAACTTTAATTATTCAATAGGAAGTTGTAGATTTCCAGGAATTTAAAAAAAGTCACTATCATTCTCAGCTGGAGAATGATTTGAAATCTTCCTGTAGAATGGGAGCATCTCAGGTGGGAAGAGCTGCTTTGACTCTTTTGTAATCCAGTACATATTCCATTAGGTGTTGAATGTTCTATAAATGTTGACTGGGGGAGCAAATCAAATTCGAGCAGATGAGCTGCCCATGGACCACAGCCTTCTTACAAATGTCCTTTAGTAGAAAGTCTTTATCTAAATTAACTCTTAATTGTGCAATGATATTGATTTCAAAAATACATTGCTAATATACTGTTTTCTTAATACAAGTTCTTTTTGCTTCCTTAAGAATATGCTAGTTAATTCATAGGTAGCATAAGTAACATGAAGCACAGCAGTTGCTAAAGTAACTTTTTTAATGAATAACAGAGTAAACAGGCTCATAAAATCCATATAAATTGTCACTTCTCAAGTTTATGGCTGCCCTGGGGCTAAGGCAATTAAAACTCGAGTTTTAAGGAAAAATTGTCAAGACCCTTTCGACTTGGTATACCTAACTAACAGAAACTTATTTTTTACAGATTTCTTTGGTCTGTGTATTTCTGATGAATTTATCCTGTATTTGCAATGCATTATTATACAAGGAATTTGAGAATCTGCTGTTTGAATAACATTTTGTCCAGTATCCTAAGCATCCATTACTTTGGGGTTCCTAAGTGTCTCTGGGTTGGAAATTAAAGCCTCTTGTATCCTAATTTTGTAACAGAAGGATGCTGATACCCTTTGAGCATGGATTCATTATTTCCTAATTATTTCGTACTTCCTAGGAAATCCAAGAAAAACAGTATCAGTAGGCTTTCACTAAGGTATCATTATTATTCACTGACATCACTTTATTTTATTGGTGAAATAGTGAAAAAAAAAAAAGTCAGTCTCTGAAGGTACTCTAACAAACCGAGCTAAGCACTTCAAATATCTAAATTCTCCTTTCCCAGTTTTCAACTTTTATTAATCATTGTCTTCTTTTTTTCTTTTTCTCTAAAAAGAAATGCAAAGGAGCCATCCTTTTTAGATTTTAACAAGTCCTGTCCTACCTACCACTGAACCACCTAGGACCTCCAAATCACATAGTCACCGCATGAGGAAAGAAGTGTTTACAGAAAGAAAATGTACTTGAATGTCAAAAATGTCGAAGCCTTTTTGAAACTGGTTTTCCTGATTACTTTTCTCTCTCTAGTGAGAGAGATTCTATCCCAGCATTTTTCATTGTAAAATCTGGTCAAAACTATAGCCACTTATAGATATTATCTTTAGAATTCAAACAGAGCCTTTCCAGAATAGTAATTTCTGCTTTTGCTGGTCTATGAGAGATTATTTACTTGAAATAATCATAGGTGTTTTATTTGAAGAAAACTATTTATGACTCTTCATTAAAGCTTGTGTAAAAATGCCAGTGACATGCCATCTCTTTCATAAATAAGAACCTTTAATCATGTTAGATTCTGCATTATGCTCAGTGTCTCATAATCAATCATCATTAGATGATTTGAGGAAACACAGAACCATGAAAATAATATTAGCAACTATTTTCTAAAACTTGTGTTCCTTTGTAGCATGTCATCACCAATTTATTTTCAAAAGTTAGTGCATCTGTCTTTCCTACTTTAAAACAGTAAGTTTAGGGATGCCTGGGTGACCCAGTTGGTTAAGCATCAGACTCCTGGTTTCAGCCCAGGTAGTGATCTCAGGGTTGTGAGATCTGGCCCGAGTCTGCCCTGCGCTCAGCAGGGAGTCTGCTTGGGATTCTCTCTCTCCCTCTCTCTCTGCCTCTCCCCCAACTCATGCTCACTCTAGTGCGCCTGCTCTCTGAAATAAATAAATCTTTAAAAAAAAAACCAGTAAGTTTAAATCTCTGTAAGGATTTGAAAAAACCAAACTGATATAAGTAAATATGCAAACATGCAATAATTTTCTGACCTGTCCTTCAGTGATTACTGGAGCTTTGGACAAAGGCACTTAGTCCTATTGAAGCGCCTACTTTATCATTCATTAGATGCTTTGCCATCCAAGAGAGCTCATCTCCAGGGCTGAGGCTAAGACTTACCGAATTCAGAGACAAAGAGTACTTCTGGTATGATTTATATACATGTCTTCAGAACATTTTATTACCCCCTTTAGTTCTGCTTTCCTAAACATTAGTTTATTCTTTGATGAGCTTCTTAAAGTTCCCAGAATCTCTTTAATAAGACAATCAAAGAAAAAACTAGTGTTTGTTCCTAGAGTCTCAACTTCGTTTCCCTCTTTAACCCAATTTCTTCCCAACCTTCCTTCTGCATCAGCTGGTCATCATTTACATGCACAATAATAGATGTACTTTGTCAAAGGATCTCTGTCAAGTAGCTTGCACACTGAAGAAGCCAAAGAAACTGTTCTTTTATTTGGTGGCCTGATCTTGCTCCCTGCATACAAAGTCTTCTTAAAAAGGCAGGTACTGGTACTTTCACAATTCTACATCACAAACAATTACGTATTGGCTACTTTGATATATTAACATTACCATATCAAAATGTGAGCAATTTTAATGTTTTAGGATGTCAATAGTCAATTTTATTGGCAGCTGCTGTGAAGTTAATGTTTGACTGACATTAGCACCTCTACTTATTTGTTACCTGAATGTCACATATATAGGCATTACACTTGTATACTCAGGAGCTTTCTAAATCAGAGGTTCACTTCTCTCAAGAGATAGTTAAGCAATTCTTTAGAGATCTGGGTATGCCATATGCATATGTGGTTGGTGTGGGTTTTATATGGAGGTGGTTACAACAGAAAAGTTTAGGAACCATAATAAATGTTTTTAATTACTTTTAGCAGTTCAGCTCCCATTCTTCCACTTACTAAACAGCATCCCAGTTTCCTTCTGATGAGTTAACCCTCCTCCACTGTGTGCTATTAAAATGGGATTGTTAACTCTGCCATCTTACAAGATATCTAAGGTTTCCTTGTGCTACATCTTTCCATTCAATAGCTCAGTAACCAAGACTAAGCAACCTAAGTTTAGCCAATGGGATTCTGTCACCTAGAACTTTGGATCTTGAACTGGGTATTGCAAAGATGGAAGAAATAGATGAAATTAGTTCCTTCTCACTGGGTCATTCCACATTCTCACTCAGTTCCTGTTACCGAGATGATAGTGTTGATTTTCTGTTTTCTAAACCCAGCTCTTTAGGCTTCTCCTCAAGCCTGTGAGCACCCTATTCTGTGCCCTTCCTGTTAATGACCTCTTTTTTAGTTTTGCCAGAGATAATGTCTGTTGTTTACCAACAAAAACCCCTAACATGTACCTTGTACTGTTTTCCAACACCATCTTATTAATAGGAGTCATATATAAACGAAGCAAAAGGAGATCAAGCCTCACATTAATTCATATTCAAAACTGTATTTTCTAAAAAGCACATCTCTTACCTTTTGATATTGGAAAATTTAAAACTTGATGATCAAAAGTAACATGGACATGAAGTTATTTTCTATCCAGCACATAGTGTGGCACATAATAGGGGCCTGGTAGAGTCTTGTTGAGTTCACAAATGCTGCTAGTGTTTTAAAAAATGGGAACATTTATGGTATTAATCAATTGTACTGAGGTTATTGATACCAAGAGTAACATCTCTGTTTCCAAAAGAGCTCAGAGAAATTGGATATAGGTCAATGACCACTTGAGGGAAACAGAAGTTACTAGATATTTGGGGAATTTGTGATCTACTTTTGAAATTTCTGAATTTGATATCACCAACCAATGGCAATAATAAAAAGCACTGGCTAAATTTCTGCTGATGTTCAGTATAATCATAGTGGAATATCTAAGAACAAATTCTTTTTTTTTTTTCTTTTTCAAAGGACAAATTCTATAGAGAACAGTGTTTTACCAATGTGAAACAATTTGGATATTATTTAGAACATTTAATTAATTTTAGACTTGATGAATTTAAACACCATCACCTCATAACATTTTCATGACTTTATTTCGATTAATAATAGATAAAGAAGTTTGAGGCAATAAAAGAGATTTACCGAGAATTTCAAACTATTTTAAGAAGTATTTGGATCATTTAAGGGAATTAAGAACACTAATAAGAGAACGAGTTCTGTTACAGATAAAAATAATTCCTAATATCATAAGTTTGTTGACATTTGGTTATACTTAAGAGGAAAAAAGATACTCTTTTTGTAATCTATTATTTTTTTTGTCATCTAAACAACTAAAAGCTGTTTAGTTAAACAACTTAAAATAAATACACAGCATAATGGGTCAGTCTTATATTTTATTCAAAGTCCAGTGACTCTGAAATGCAGTTAAATTTGTTTTCTAACTACATCAAATGATTTTCAATATAAACAATGTGCTATAATTTATTTTTCTTTCCAAGCAATCTCTGGAGTGAGTGTTCTGCACCTCCCCACATGCATATAGTAATTAGTTGTCTGGTGGGCAATGGCTAGCGCCACAGCTCACTGGGCAGTATAATGGTAATATCATGTAGCTCTGTCACTTTACATAAATGCCACATCCTTCCTCAGTGGACAGGCAAACAGCAGCTCAGCTAATGAAAAGCATACCTCTAGATTTCCTTTAGGTCAGTGAGGAAGCAGAACAATTGAACTGTGGTTCCAAAACACATTCAGCCACAGGCCTAACACATAAAATAAATATGTGATCTAATAAATATTATTACATGACTGATTTTGACTTTAAAACTGAGTCCAACTTGTACAGGACAGCACGCTATACATAGTGGCTGCTCAAAAAAGATTCAACAAAAATGACAATACTCAAATAACAAAAAATAATTACTTATGGTAATTAATTCAATAAATCTGAATAACTCTTGTGGACATACTGTATCATATAATGGTTTGAGTAATGCTTATTTGTACTTTCTAGGAAATTACAATAACTATGAAGTGGCGTTGTATTGTCAGTGGAAATTTTTACACTGTGAGCACTAAGCCCTATGTGAGAAACATTTTTGTGGGCAGCAAAGACAAAAAAAGCTTTAGAGGTACTACATAATAGGGACATATGTTTTGAGCATTCAATTATCTCAGAGTGTCATAAAACCAAGTAACGGGAGGAGGAAATAATCTCACTTTAGTCCAGCAGAATCATGCTAGATCAATCCCCAGAGACCCTGAACAAAGGGTTGAGAAGTAACCAATTTGTGAACTATGATGTGATAAGGTCATTTGACAGCCATCCAAGAGGGAGGGAATGTTGACAAGTGGGAAAGGAATGAGATTGTCCAAAGGCAACATGGAGTTTGGATAAATGTCTTCATTTCACCTTCAGCAAAGGTAAAAAATAAGATCAGTAGCACCCGTCTGTGGAAATATGTTTAGAAAAGAGCAATAGCAAAGGGAAGAGTTCTTTTTTTTTTTTTAAAGATTTTATTTATTTATTTGACAGAGATAGAGACAGCCAGCGAGAGAGGGAACACAAGCAGGGGGGAGTGGGAGAGGAAGAAGCAGGCTCACAGCGGAGGAGCCTGACGTGGGGCTCGATCCCATAACGCCGGGATCACGCCCTGAGCCGAAGGCAGACGCTCAACCGCTGTGCCACCCAGGCGCCCCCAAAGGGAAGAGTTCTGATTGAAAAGTATTTATTACGAGAAGCATTGTAAAATTTATAAAATTACTTGATGTCTCTAATAGGCTTTAAGAAGAATTATCTTCTAGAAAATAAACCAGATACATAATAAAATAAGACTCTGGAATTAAAGGATAAAAAAAATGATGCTCAAAGAAATTATTTCTAGAAGAAGAAAGGATTGAGCAAACTAATATGAAGCTATAAAGTAAATAAAATACAATCAAAGTTTTACAAGTTACGATAGAGACAGAAAAGAATAGATTTGGCATCACGGAAAATTGAATGATTGGCAGGAAAGATAACAATAATTTTAGGATACTCGGAACGGATAACCAAATAAAAGGAATGCATGACCACATAATATATGTGGAGGAGAGAAACTATGGACAATTAAATTCATTTAATGTCTTCATTTGGTTGAATATTATGCAACTATCAAAATAATCTTAAAACATGAACATCATAAACTGTATATATAGTACTTGGGCATAAAATATACGTTCACACATATACAGTTCAAATGAAAAAAATAACAAACCACTATGTTTATATATGTTTATGATAATTATCTTTGTGTGATAAAGACTGATTTTAATCCTTCATTTAAAATTCCTGTGTTTCTTAAAGATTCTATAAATGTGCAATATTTTTACAATTAGAAAAACTAGTTTTTAAAAGTATATTGGAGATACAGGGACACGCCATTAGAATCTCCTAACAATAGAAATTATTGAAAGGGACTGCTTCTAGTGGGACTTAGAGCAGGGAAGATGGGGGCACATGATTTATACTTTGTAAAAGCCTTTTTAAAAGCTGTACGTTTGACATTTTAATAAAACATTTTAAAAAGTGTATGCAGACAGAGACTATGGACATTTGGATAAGAGTTTGGTAGTATCACTCCTGAGAATAATAAACTAAAAATAAAGATAAATTCCTTGTAATTCTTTAGTTAAGAAATCCACTAATTTTCCCAATGTAGTCATGCTTTTTCCCTAGTTTACTATCACATTAAAATAGAATTTTGTATTAATCATGTTAAATGCTCTTACGTGTTTTGACATGCAGACTGGATGCTAGAAACTGTTTCTAAGATAAAGATTCCTGTGCCTAAGATGAACACCTTTTCATTTTTGAGCCCAGGTCTTCTTACCTGGCTATTTTTCTTTCTCACCTCCCTGTTTGAACATTATTTCAGTATCTTTATACCAAGAACCCCATATTCTGGCAATCCAGCATTAATTTATAGTCATATTTACCACACTCTCTGTTATGCACGATCTTTGGCTAGGACACCAGTCCACCACTATCCCAACTCCAAACACTTTGCGATGAGATCTTACTGAGCCCAATAGTCATGGTCTTTGTCTGCCATGGTTCTATCAAGTGCTTTTGAAGCCTGCTTAGAGCAGGAAGTATCCTTAAATTTCTCTAGTGATCTGAGTTTGCACTTAGTAAATTATTCAAAGGATGGTGGCTAATTGATGCCCCGGAAGGGGAGTCAAAATTACTGATGGAATCACACAATATCATCATGTACATATATAAATTTTGTAACTTCCTGGTTACTAATTATAATTCATTTAAAAACAGTGTTTGCCATTTATTGCTGATTACAATATGCAAAATAGCAATTACACATATTATTAACATGTCAGATTTTTAAAATAAATTATATTTGATTACAGTCGTATGCTCTGGTCTTCTGCATTGTCTTGTGTTTTTTTCATTTTACATGATTATTCATGTAGTAGAGTCTGTTCTGATTTTCATGATTGTGGCTAGTGGTCATTTGATTTCAGCTCTTTTAAAAATGTCTAACCAGGAAAACAAAAAAGAAAGAAAGAAACAAGGCTAGTGACTGTGTTTG
This sequence comes from Ursus americanus, assembly GCF_024610735.1. Lineage (NCBI taxonomy): Eukaryota > Metazoa > Chordata > Mammalia > Carnivora > Ursidae > Ursus > Ursus americanus. The sequence goes on from NC_142129.1 coordinate 62,536,370, forward strand.
CTTCCTTTGACTATTTTGTCTGGTGAATACAAACAATTTCAGTCAAAGCTCTTCTCCATTTCACATGGTTCACCTACAAAATGTATAGTGTCATTGCAGGATGTTAGATTTCAGAAGTAGGCAAGGAGCCAGATCACAGAAAAGCCGATGAGACATAGTAGCCATTTGGAGAGTGGTAAATGACCACGAGATCTGTAAGACTGAAGGTCTAGAGCTTAGTCAGTGCATTAGTTTCCCAGGGCTATGATAACAAAGTATCACAAACTTGGTGCCTTAAAACAACAGAAATTTATTCTCTTAACAGTTCTGGAAGCTAGAAGTCTGGAATCAAGGTGTCAGCAGAGCTACGCTCTTTCTGAAAGGTCTAGAGGAGCTGGCCATCAATCCTGTGCATTCATTCCTTGGCTAGCAGTTGTATTATTCCAATCTCTACTTCTATCTTTGTATGACATTATCCCTATGCAGCTGCGTATACCTTCTCTTCTTATGAGGACACCAGTCTATTGGGTTAAGAGCACCTTAATCCAATATGATCTGGTCTTCAATGAATTACATCTGTAAATACCCTATTTCCAAATAAGGTCACATTCGCTGGTACTGGGAGTTAGGACTTCCACATATCATTTTGGGGATGCACTTCAAGTCACAACACTTAAATCATTGCCTTAATCAAAGTATGAGAAGCTGAGCCAACTATGGAAGTAATTGAGGATATTGGCAGAGAAGAATTTGAGAGATATTTAAATGACATCATTACCAGGAATTAGTAACACACTGGATGAAGGGATGAGATCCATTTTCCATCAGATTTTTGAGAAGACAATGGTGTGATTACAATGGCATGATTAACCAAGAATGGTAGTATAGGAGGAGAGAATGATTTGAAATTGAAAAAGAGGTAATGAGCAAAGATGTACTCATAACAAGTTGAATCGCAAAACTCTCTCTGCTCAGGCAATCAATTCATGACCATGCGTTGAGAAGAATCAACCCCGGAGTGTCAGATCCTCCTCCTTGGCTACTGGCACTTAGCTAGACTGACAAGCTGCAGGTGCAGGGCTTATGGCTTCCGCTGTCACTCCCAGACTGGCATAAAATGCCAAACCACAAGGCAAGGTATCTGTCATTGCTAAGAGGCAGAAAGGATCTTCTGCCATTCAGAATGATAAAGGAATGAAAAACCCATGAGAGGAATTTTGACCACAAGAAAGAGGAAAAAGTTGGGAAATCAGAGTGATAAGTTCTTTCTTCTTTTCTTTTCCAGGACTGCCCTAAGTCAGGATTTCTCCTCCGAGCCTGTTGATAGAAATTCCTACATGTTGCATGGATACACACGATGAGGAATCCCCTGAGTTTTTCATGGTTATTCATGAACCAGTGGCAAACATAGCGATGCATCATTTTGGATCACTTTACATTTTTTCCTCTCTCATTTCCTTTAATCCTCATTCTGGCTGCTCTGGGCTTGCATTTCTTAAATGAAGTATCAGTTTTTTAAATCCTTGCCTTAGAAACCACTTTCTAGGGAACCTAGTCTAAAATAGATGTATTTTAAACATTGTCTAAACCAATAATTGCCAAACTTACTTTTGGGTTGGTGGAGCTTTGGGATCCTATGCAACTTTAAGCTCAGCTAATTTATTTATATCTGTTTCATTGATGTATCTTGAAGATTATGCATAAAAAAAGTTAATAAAAATAATGATATTTTTATACTTACTTTTTTTTTATATTTTTATACAGCTACTTTTTAAGTAGCTATTATGTCCAGTAATATAGTGGGTGGTAAATAATCAATGATCAGTAAGAGTGAGAAAATCCCTGCTTACAGAGTTTATATTCTGGTGGGAGAGGCCGACAGTAAACTTACCTTGAAAGAAAATAAAAATTAAGAAAATTTCAGAGTGTAATATGTGCCAAAAGAATAAAATAAGGTACTGTTAAAGGTATTGCCGTGGTACTTAGATTGTACAGTAAGGGAAGGCCAGACTGAGAAAGAGATATTTAGAACTGAGACTAGGATGAGAAGAAACTGCCAGTCACCAGAACAGTCTAGAGAGATTGACAAACACGTGCAAAAGCTCTAAGGCAGCAACAAACTTGATTTTTTGGAGGAACAGAAAGATAGCCAGTAGCTGGAGCTTAATGAATGAGTGGGGAGTGATATGAGATGCAGTAACAATTTAAGGCCATGTTCAAGATATGTGGACAATACTGGTTTTAAGATTTTGTTAGAAATACAATGGGAGGAAGCCTTTTTAAGATTTACGTTGGGAAGTGACACGATCTGACTTCCTTTTTAAAACACATCATTCTGACTCACTTATGGAAAATAGCTTCCACAGGGGCAAGAGTACAAGAAGGGAGACCAGTTAAAAGACCAGTTAATAGTCCAGGTGGGAAATGCTGATTGCTTAGGCTAAAAGTATGGCAGGAGGAATTGAGACAAGAAAGGGATGGATATGGGAATATACATTGCAGTGGAGCTGAAAAATTCTTTCTTGTGGCTTAGATGTTCGGGGTAAGGAAAAGGATGACTTGAGCAGCTCAAAGGTTGGTAGATGCCAAATACTAGCATGTAAAAGATGTGAAAATAATCAAGATGTCTTTTTGTCTCTCTTTCTTATTTTCTCTATTTTAAAAATTGTTATCTCTTTGTCTTCTATTACTGTGTAAATATTTACCACTAATTTAGCAGCTCAAAAGAACACCTATTTATCACCTCAGAGTCCATGGGTCAACAGTCTTGGGCACAGCTTAGTTGGTTTCTCCATGAGGCTGCAATGAAGATATCAGCTAGACTGGATTCTCAACTGGAGGCTCGTCTGGGGAAGAACCCACTTCCAAGCTCACTCAGGTTGTTGACAGAATCCATTTCCCCTGGTGGAAGTTAAAACTCCAGCCTCTGGCCTTCTGATGGGAGCTGACTTAGCTCCTAGAAGTCTCCTAGTGACTGCTTATAGTTGTTAGAATCCTCTGCAGTTCTTAGCTTTGTAGGATTTCCCAACATGGCTGCACCTAGAGCAACTCTTTTTTTTTTTTTTTTTTTTTTTAAGATTTACTTATTTATTTGAGAGAGAAAGAGACAGAGAGTGAGCAGGGGGAGGGGCAGAGGGAGAGGGAGACAGGCAGATTCCCTGCTGAGCACAGCCTGACTCTCAGGGCTCAATCCCAGGATCATGGCCTGCGCTGAAATCAAGAGTTGGACACTTAACCAACTGAGCCACCCAGGCAGCCCTCTAGAGCCACCCTTTTAAGAATGAAGCAACACATACAATTGCCTTTACCGTATTCTTTTAGCTGGAAGCAAGTCATAGTCCTGCCCACACTCAAGGAGAAGAGATATCAAACACTTGAACACTAAGAGGTGGGATTACATAGGGTTCCTTAGAGTCTGCCCACTACATTGCCGATTAAATCCTGAAATCTGAACTGTCAAATTGAATAAGTAAGTTTTGAAAATGGTAGAAAATTCAACTCTGGAAATATAAAAATAATCTAAATAAACCTCTTGATTTTGTCTAGAAACACTTGAGGCATAAATACTACTTTTCATAAATTCTAACCACTACTTACTACCAACACTTGGTCTCAAATGAACTTTAAGAAATTGCCTTTCAAAACCACAACAGCACACTGATGTACTGAAAGTTGACATGCAGCATGGAACACTTTCACCCTGAGATTATGTTTTTTTGTGGCAGAAAATAAGCAGCAAGATTGGAACAAATAACTAATAACACTTCAAAGTGTTACCCAGGTAACCAGAATGCTAGAGGTCAATCAGTATTGTCAGTTCATTTCCCACATGTTAAATTCTGTAAATGTTACTTTCATTTTGCTCATCCCGTGGAGATGGCCAGGAGGAACCCAAGCCAACTGTTTCCATAGCAGAGCCTGAAGATGGCCCGGAGAGACATGGCCTGTATTGCAGGGGAACTGATGAGAGCGTTTGCCCATCTGGGATACAGATACCTTCATGAAAAGAATTCTAAGAACTCAGAATTCACTCCGCAGAGTCACATGTGGGTGAGGGACTGGGAGAGCAGGACAGAGAGATATCTACTCTCTGATGCCATCTTGACTGGTGTTGTTACCTTCTTGCATCTAGAAGAATTGATTACATGAGTTCTAAAATAGTTGAAAGATGTTTAAAGAGTAAAGCACTTGAAAATTTTTAAAAATTAAGTAAACTTGGCAAAGGATTTGAAAATTAGAAACAACTTCAATATTGGGAAAGACCATTAGTTTTATTTGTCAGTGATGTGCAAAAATCATTGGGATGGGTGGGGGAGGAGAGGGAAATAAAGCAATTCAACCTGGATTCTGGGAACTCAGCTAGCTGGTTTAATGCAGATAGCCAAGCATGAGTTGATATGGGTTTGGGCAAGTTTGATAGTGGCAACATTGCAAAGAAAAGAATAAATACCACTGATACCTCACAGAATAATTGGCAAGACTTATGACAAAGTATAAGAGATAGATGAGCAATTAAGCAAAACATAAGTATAAGAATTTGATTCTGTTGGTTCAGTTAATGAGGCTGTCATTAACAGGAGAAAAACTCATATGTTTAATATATATTATGTATTGCTTATATTTTATATAATACATTATCTGCCATGTTTTGGCTACTCTTACACAATAAGATAACATGGGAAGGATGTTTACAAAGAGTGACTGTGGCATATAAAAGGCTGTATTTGTTCTTCTAGAGACAGTAGAAAGTATATTTGGCCAAGAACTGGTTGAAGCTAGTACAGCACTGAGCAACTGAACCCATACATATTTTATGTGTGGTTTTTGTGTTGCTAAAATAAAGTTACCATAAGAACTGAAATTCTGTGCCAGAATTCTTAAGGCTTTGAGACTGTGTAAAAAAGAGAACCAAATCATCTCTCAACTAATATTATTCCAATATTTTGATGCAACCATTAAAAATGATATATCTTCTGAAGCAAATGAGTTGTAGATGACGATTTTTTATTTCTGTATAATAAAAATTAAAGCAATTAAAATTCATTAAATTTGATATTAGACAACATTTTAGTCAGTTTTTACTGTCATACTAGTTTACAGTTTTTATACTAATTATTCTTTTTTTAAAAAATATTTTGTTTATTTATTTGAGAGAGAGAGAGAGAGCATGAGCAGGGGGGAGAGGCAGACTCCCCACTGAGCAGAGCCTGATGCGGGACTCAGTCCTAGAACCCCGGGATCAGGACCCAACCCAAAGGCAGATGCTTAACCAACTGAACCACCAGGTGTCCTATACTAATTATTCTATATATTTGGGCACACTGCAGTCTGAGTTGCAAGGAGGTAAAAGAACCCATATCATGAAGGTCATGGGCAATTTAATCTTGAAGACATACAAAACTTCAGCCATGTTGATTAGTGGTGACAAACGTTGATATGACAAGGAACTTCAGTAGGTTAGAAACATCTGGCAACATTATGGTGTCTTTAATTTACTCTAATGTATTTCAGAGAGACAACTGTACATCTTACTTTGTCCTACGCTAGGTGAATTCAACTCCTTAATCAGGAATTTACACTGCAAGGATGGTCAGTTAGCTTTATCTCAAAAAGGAACAAATCCTAAGAAACCCTATGAATTAGGTATTTTCTATTATCTACTTTTAACAGATGAATTTTTTTTAACAGATGAATCACCTGAGGGACCAAGAGATTAAGTTATATAAATTTGCAGAGATAGAGGGTTGCGGCTGGCATTTGAACATGAATAATTTGGCTCCAGAGCTTCTGCTTTTAATCACTGGAGAATATGATTTCTCCAATCTTGATCTAGTGTCAAGATTGTGCAATACATATTTAGTATGAATAGAAGTACTTATATGTATTATTGCTATGATTTGGATGGAGTGGAAAATATCTTCCATTTAGGCCCTAATTCAAATCCTCGCACCAACTCTCAGGAGTTGTCTGACTTGGGCAAGTTGCTAATGTCTCTGCTATTTTTCCAAATCTGCAATATATGAATAGGACCACAATTTTCAGAGAGCTGATGCAATGTTTAAATGTGATAAAACATATAAAGTGTTTAGTATACGTTTGAATTAAGCATATTGGCAATTAAGAATTACTATTTAACCATCTGGAAAGATTCATGTGTCCAAACACTGATATTGCCCTTTAATTACCTAATGCATCTTACAGAAGTCCACTTACAGTGTAAGCCCTGACAGTTGGCTTTTCTTTTTGTAATGCAAGTGCCTGACTTAAGCTTTGATTGCTGAGCCATCCACTTCAGAGAGGGCTATCCCCAATAAACAGGTCACCAGTCACAGGCCTAGATAAAGAGCCAGGCTCCACACTGGGCATGTGCATGGGTGCTCCCTCCCCTACTCCCCACCAGGCTCCTTTGCTTTATAGATCTTAGTAGATTGTGAAAACTGACCATTTGAGACACTTTTTTTTCCCTCTCTTCCTGCCTTAAATTCCTGCTCTCACATTTTAAATTTACTAAAAAAGAGTGAACCCATGAAACCCTAGGCTCCTACTCTGGACCCCAATAAAAACAGAACCCCAGGCCCACCTCTCTCTTTCTGTACCTGAGACCTCACTGGGTAGCCAAGTATGCCATGTAATTTCTGGGAACTGTAAATAATAAACTTTTTAAAAGTTTCCTGATCGTTATTGGTGAGGGTGTCCTGCAATCATAGTAAGAACTACAAGGGCGGGTCTGGCTACAACACCCATTATTGGCAACCTGAGACTGGCACACATCATTCAGTCTTGCTGATCTCCCAGGACCAGTCCTCCCCCTATCAAAAACTCACCTGCACTATGCGCTCTGTTTTCTATTAACATGATGTATTTCTGGTGAGAAATGTGACCAAAAAATATTCATTTCATTGTTGAGGATGAATAATTACAAAATATAAAATATGTCACATACACAGCCAACTAATTTACACATGACAAAGTTTATTCTTCCTACCCACCTCTTCTATTCCCAAATACTTCATGGAAATATGTTTTTAAAACAAAACCATAAAATTCTAGTCTTTGAAGATAGCCTAAGTTCATTTTTAAATGTATTTACTATTTGCCCTCATGCAAAATATATTCTATTGGAAAGATACACATTAAATGAATTAATAAACAATAATTTTATTAAATTTATGATGTTATACCAAAGAAAACTATGAGATACAATGGAAATGTGTCATGGAGGAAAATAACTCAATTTGTGAGGTTGGGAAAGGCTTTCCTGAGGATTTTGCATTTGAACCAGACTTGATGTATGAGTAAGAATTGACAAGATGAAGAGTGAGGGAAGACCTTTTCTACAATGTTTCAGAAGTATATGTGGCTGATATCAAATGGTGTAATTATAGGAAAAGATCTTTATCACCCGCTGATAACTTGGAAAAATTTTAAACTATGTATCAGAAATTTTGGAAAATTTCTACCAAATAGAATATGAGCTTGTGATTTTCTATGTGTGAAATGAAAGCTTTTCTGGTAAAAAGTGGGAGGGAAAAGGATAACACCTGGAATTGAGGTAAAGGCTCAATTCAGGGCAAATGCGTGGCAATGAAAATTTTGATCTACTCAATTGTTGCCTGGCTTCCATGGTTGACTTTTGACTTCCAGTTGTTATGGAAAGCATCTTAAGCATACAGTAACAGCCTTGGCAAATTAGCTCTTTAAAAAGTCGGCTGAAAAGAGGTAACTATCCTACCTAACTTCAGGCTGCCATAGCAAGCAAGGAGAATTAATTTTTAGAAATATAAGTAAAACTTTCCAAAAGATTGCTTCTGTTTATTGTCCTTTTCTATTCTCTAAATACTTCTGAGTATCTAATTTGACAAAACTAATGTAAATTTAACATGTTTTCTTGTCCCTTTATCTGGGCTTGAAAAAAATTGAACAAGTACCTTTGTGATCTCTGATAAAAGATGACTCAACTTCTAATCCTGGTCAGACACACATCTGCTCTAAAGATGAGCAAACAGAGAAGATCAATAAATATATCAAAAGATGATGGGCTTATGGTTGATTCTTCTTTTTCCTTTTCTGTGTTTTTTTTTTTCCCTGCTTTGTCTTTAAATCTATACTTAACATGTATTATTATTTCAAAAGAGCAGAAATGTTACATTCATTAAAACTTCCCTTTAAACTTATAATATATTTAATTATTTTAATGTTTAAAAATTATCAAAACTCACTAACAATTACAGATTTTTTTCTTTTCTTTCTTTCTTTCTTTCTTTCTTTTTTTTTTTTTTTTTAAGATTTTATGTATTTATTTGTCAGAGAGAGAGAGACAGAGCACAAGCAGGGGGAGCAGCAGGCAGAGGGAGAAGCAGGCTCCCCACCGAGCAAAGAGCCTGAGGCGGCACTTGATCCCAGGACTCTGGGATCATGGCCTGAGTCGAAGGCAGGTGCTTAACTGACTGAGCCACCCAGTCATCCCTACAAATTTTTTTCTCTCTAAAAATGATTACCGAGGGTCTACCAGGTTCTGGTATATACCAGTCACTCTCAGGAGAGGGTAATTTGAGAAGGTATAGGGTGATATTTAGGATTAAGTTTGCATATAATGAATAACAAAAAGAACAAAATACGAATAACTTAGAAAACACAGATGTTCCTTTCTTTACTTAATAACAGGCAAGACAAATTTTATTTTTCCATTATATAAAATGAGTTTATAATTAAACAATCCAGGGTTTGTAGGGCATCTCCACAAAATTGTCATAGACTCCTGTGGTTTACTGATCTACAACAACTCATCCTCATGATCCAAAATAGTGGCTAGAGCACCAACCATTATGGCAAAGCTTCAAGCAAGAGGATGGAGACAGAGAATGAAGAAGAATTATTCTCTTCCTCTAAGAATAATTGCTGATGGTGTCACATGACACTCCCACATACAATTTACTGGCCATCCCTAACAATGCGAAAGGCTGGAAACTTTAAAATACACATAGTTAAAAATCAGGTTTTGGGACACCTGGGTGGCTCAGTGGGTTACGCATCTGCTTTCAGCTCAGGTCATGATCCTGGGGTCCTGGGATGGAGCCCCTTGTCAGGCTCCCTTCTCAGCAGGGAGTCTGCTTCTCCCTCCCCCTGCTCTTATGCATGTGTGCTCTCTTTCTCCCTCTCAAATAAATAAATAAAATCTTAAACAAAAAATCAGGTTTCTTCTTACCAAGACAGAAAGGGATACTGAGAAGAAAAGTAGCAGCTTGACACAAATCAACAAATATATCGCTCTCTCTCCCGTATAAAAATCCAGAAGCTAATAGGAATTTTCACATATTTTTCTATGTTAAGGTAATACAATTGGAAATATTAACATTGGCTGAGTGCCCGCTACACATCAGACACTTGTATCTCAGTTAAAATTTGTATTATCTTGTGAGATACATAGTTTTCTCTTTTTATATAAATCCAAACGGGTGAATGTGTACTAGAAGGCTATTTTTGCCTCTTTCAAAGTCTGAAAATTTAATCATTGTGGTATACTACTACCTAAAGACATTTACTGTTGCTTCTGTTCTAGAATAGCTGAGAACTGCCAATGGATGAGAGCAGAATAATGTTGATGCTTTCTCCTGTGCTTATCAGAAGAATATGGATTTATCAGAGTTAAGAAGTCTCCTCATTTCCAGCTTCTTTTTTGGGGTAATCCAATTGAAGAGGGGACTCAGAAGCAAGCAGGACCTATGAGGAGTGAGGATTAGTAAATTATTGAGGACAACTTGTGAATTTTTATTAAATCAATCAATATACTGGTAGAGAGGACTGCCTGGCAGAATAGCTTCTCTTAATTTGAGCTGAATAATCTGGTTAAACTTTCACTTGGTTAAAATGATGCAGAAAGGCAAAGCACACACAACTGGGTACTTGGGAGAACAGGTCTTTTTAAACTTCACCCTCCTGTTCACACAATGAGTAAATTAAAATGCTTATTCTTTGTCTTATGGTATGGAATTCAATTTTGGGTTAATGCCTACTCATATGTTAGAAAACAATCAAAATAAAAATGAAAACTTTATTCCGCTTGGATCAGGTAGCAGTCAGCCTGTACTTTATCTAGGGAGGCTTTATGTTCTGCCCGTCTCCTTAAGAGGCGGGTCTCTTAAATTCTGAGCAGGGAGCTGGACTGGGACTCGGGGCTCGATTCCAGGACCCCAAAACCATGACCTGAGTGGAAGGCAGACGCTTAATCAACTGAGCCTTCCCGGCGCCCGTTTTCTCTTTTCTAATAGTGGGATTGACTAACTTCCAATTAATATCACATTTGCATGTGGTTAAGTACAGATCTGTAGTGCTGAGTCATCTGATAACGACTGTCTGGTCTAACTAAAGATTTATGAATCTTGATCTATTATCATAGTGATTGAATTGAAACTCAAATACACTGACTGAATTGGAATATACTGACTCTATCACCAGTGGTTTATTTTGTTCAAGCAGATGTAAGTCAATTTTTCAAAATGCATCAGACTTCTCCCTCGGGATCCCTTAATACGTATCACCAAAGACATTTAGTAAGAAACCTGTTTTACCTTGAGCAGGACATTGAGAGCCAGTATAAATGCAAGGTATTTGGGGGAGATAAGCAGGCACTTGGCCTCATGCATGATAATGTGTTTAATGGGTTCAGAGACCACACAGGCTATAAAAGCTACTTAGAAATTCACTCCCCCCCCCTTAGACAATTCACTCGTTCTGGGAGCATTTTCAGAGATCACCTCTGATAATTGCTTCAAATGACCAAAAGTTGCAGTCAGAACTGTTCTTAGAGTCTTTCTAGTTCCCTGTACTTACAAACACGCTTAAGGGCACTTAATGAATAACCTTTTACTGATGTACCACCCTTTCATTACCACCTGGGCTTAGAAGCAAAAGACATAAAGGTGAGAATTATTTCCTTACTGGTTTAGCCCAACCTTTCAATAGCAGTGGCACTTTGTAGATGGCATCTATCAGTGGGAGGAAAATTATACCTTAGGTCATTTTAGGCAGAGCAGACCATAAAAATGAAACACTATAAAATCTTTGGGTTTATAATAGTACCATGTCATAAATTCTCCCTGTGGAGAGACAGCACTCGTGCCTGTTCTACATTTATAGTGTACATAGTGGAACAATGTGCTAAAAATATTCTAATTCGGGAATTATTTTTTCTGTATTATTAAAGAAGTCACTTAAATGTTCGTGCACATGGATTTGAGATCTCACTGTGGGAGTCTTATTGAGAAAACACACTACATACACACGCACACACACACACACACACACACACACTTACACATACTCCAATAATACGTAGCCTATTTAAACATAAAAACAAAACAACAACAACTTTCCCAGTTCAGAGAATCCAAATCATCTCTGCCTTGAGTGAGGAAATAAGAAAACCATTATGCTGATTTCACAATAGAGATTTCTTTCCTTTCCTTTTCTTTCTTGGTAATTCCACAAGAACAGGTAGGAGGGTGAGGTCTCTTAAAGCACTGGGAAAGTTGCACAACCTCCTGGGTATAGAACATAAGTGATACACACGGAAGCAGAAGCCGAGGTCAGGGACCCTAAAAGGTAAACTTCCGGTAATTCACATCAACTTTACAAAGGAAATGTGACTCCTGTAGAATGTGCAATTAGGGCTCAGAAATAACTTCTCAAAATATAGACGGCTAGCTGCTATATACATTGTGCATAGTACCCTGTGCAACAGTCAGGAAATTTGAAAAATATCCCTCAAAATACCCAATTTACACTCCTTTAGAGATGTTAAACTACGGAGGTTAATTAAATGTTACTGACAAATATTTCCTATCTCAGGAATCTAAGTGGCAGAGTAAGGGAAACAGAAAGTTAGAGTCAATGTTAATATTTGCATACATATCCATCAGCCTGTGTGAGACTTGTACTGCTTACGTCCCTGGAAACACCTAGTAATCCTGTAAGACTGTTCAAAAAGACCTCATATGAAGCTTGCTCCTGTTTCTCCATACAGATTAGTTTCTCTTTTCTGTTTGTTCTCAAACCACATTGTGTAATTATTTGTTTACATGGCTTTCTCTTCCATGAGCAGCTCAAAGTAGAGCATAAGCTCAAAGTTCTTTTTTTTTTTTTTTTCTTCTATGCCTGGTACTTTACATGGTCCTTCAATAATATCTGTAGTTTGAATGAATACATTAAATCCCATCAATTTAAACATGGGAATTCAGTCTATAAGAAGCAAATATATTCAAACCCAAGAATTATGGTCAGTTTCATAACCATATTTGAATGAATGCTTAAAATAGGAGAGAAATAGACAAACAAGTGTGCTGCCATGATTTTCCTCTTCTCTGGTGATCTCTTGTCTCTCTTCTACATCCTTCTCCAAAATCAGGAAAAGAGGACTCTCTCATTTTGCGAAAACAATGATTTTCATCAATAGTATACCTTTCAAGTACTCTTGCCATTTTCAAAGTACTAGTGTATTGTGCACACCTCTGGTATCTGAACGGATCATCTGAGAGAAACTGGTGAAGTGGGGCTGCCCCTAGAGTATCTGGAATCCTGAGGAAAATATGTCTTGCATTTTTATATACGTACAAACATTTTGATTAAAAATGTATTAAAAAATTCACGGGCCTATGTGAGGCTGTGATTTACCAGTGAAGATTTAGAATAATGGGTCAGGGAGAGACACTAGGTATCTGCTTACTGTTCCATCAGTGCACATGAAATTCTTTGGAGGGTCCAGGTGCAGGCTCTCTGTGCACAGATCCAGGAGCCATCGCTTTCTTTTAAATGTGTCATAGCTAGCTAATTTCATATCTCCCACCATGAGGAAAGGTAGCAACACTGTTATTACTCACCATGACATACTCTTCAGAACCTGTTTGTATTGAAACAATATAGATCTTCTTGCTACCACAGTTCCCTAATACCATTTATTTAGTGCTGGTTACATCATTACTCATAACGCTGCACCATCCATCATGCTGCCCATGGAACTGGTTTCCAATGACTCTCTCAGGGAATGTTACTGTGCTGTTTTGAAGATGACCAAAAATGCAGGTCTCACACAGAGTGTGCAGGAAATTGTGAGTGATACAGTCATTATCTGATCAAGTTAAATTCAGCGGAATTTTATTGCATACGAGTAGAATAACATGTCTTCCAACTATAAAATCTTGAGGATGTGATCATGTCATTCTGAAAATGTGATCATTTTTTATATGCTGCCACCAGCAGAGAGTATAGGAAAGGAGTCTGTGGATAGAGTGAGGAGAGTGGTCCTATCCACACAAGGAATGCCCTTCCCTTATCTGGCACAGTTTAAGAATGACTCAGGAGAGCACAAAGTCACCATATAAACTGGAGGCAAGAGAGGATATTGATCAAAAGGCTCCATAGGCATTAAGGAACAATGTTCTGGAAAGTCATTGGAAAGAAATAGAAGTGACAACCCCTAGAAGACTGACCAAAACATGGTACAAAGTCTGATGAGGGACAAGTGCCAGTGTTGGCTGGGGGTAGGGAGGGCACAGGTAAAGGGTGCCTATGACCACTTCTCCCACCCTTGGATACTATAGGCCCAAGGTGGCATTATTCTTGGAGCACATGGGCAAATCCAATGCACGGACCCATATGACCAAAGTTCTATGGTGGCAGTTCAGAGTCCTGAAATCTTTCTTTGATGAGAGTGATAGACACCCCAAATCAGCATGTCAGTACCAATGTCACAGCCTAATCTCAAGTGATCCCATTAGAGGAATACATAACTAGCCAAAGGGAAGAATTCACATACCAAGCTGCCTTCCTGGAATCAGGATGTGGTGACCTGGCCAGAGAACCCTGGAATGATCCCATAGTTGCAAATCCTAGAGCTCCTCAGGCTATTTTGATGACTCCAGTTTTTTGGATATAGATGGTCAGAGATACTCCATAAGATAAAAGTAGAGACTAAGGCCGTCGCAGGTCCCAGTCTAGGCTTGGAGTACTCCACCAATCTGGATTCATTGGGATGCCTCCAGCAGAGTTTTTCAGAGACAGTGGAAGAGGAGGTAGAAAATTTTGAATAAGGCATTCCAAAGAGTAAGGGCCACCTGAAGAACAGAGGTTCTGCTTACTGGGGTCAAAGAGCAGTGTTATCAATAAATTCTGTATCATCTCCAATTTCTTCCTTTAGCTAATGCCATCCCCATGCTTTCATCCTTCCATAATCCCCTTTTCTGTTACATACAATTCAAAAATCCTTCTCTGAACCCCCATACCCCTCCCTGCCACGCACACTTCATATACACCTTTTCTTTCTGTCTAATGTACTATTTCTAGAGATTCTACCTCTCCCTTCTGGCTTCTCACGCTTCATCTGTCTAAAGAAAGGTGAGAAAAAAAAAGTAAGCATATTTCATATTTGCCTGTACCTAATTTGTTTGTCCATCCCAGAGACAAATGGTCAAGACAATGAGAAAAAGGGCAATCAAACTAGTTGTTATTCAGACTAATTATAGCAAAAAGGGAAAAAATAAAGGTTCTTTGAAAGCTAGTTTTTCTTTCTTTTTGTTCATGCGTGTGCATGTTTGTTAGAAAGAGATAAGGCAGGAAAAAAAGAATAACATACTGGAAAAAAGAATTATAGAATGTGGATAGTTAAAACATCAAGAAAATAACTTGTTAGAATTTCAGGGGGTATCTTTCTTGTAAAATGAAAAAAAAGCAAAAACCAAAAAACTCAAGAACTATACCTTTTAAAAATGCATTTAGATTTCAAAATCCCTCGTATTTAAATGAAAATAAATACAATTTCTTTGACTCCAGAAATACATGATCAACTGGAAAATACAAATTGTATAATATGATAGATACATAAACAGTGAAATAAGAGAATACAGATCCTCCAAAGAAGGTTAAGAAATAAAAGAACAAGACAGCTGATAATCAAGAGAAGGCCAGAGTAGAAAAGCTTACTCTGACTTAAAATATTTGAATCTCAATTTATAATTGGATTTAGAGATAGTAAACCATCAGAGATTGCAAGGAACAATCTTGATTTGATCCAGTTTCCAGAAATGAGATAGCTGACTAATGGCCACTGCAATCTGAATTAATTAACATCAATTTGTTTTTAATAAAAAGCTTCTGAAGCCCATTTTGATAATGAATACTGTCTAGAGGAAAATCAAACAGTGCTCTCTGATATATGTGGAGCCACAGCTGGACATATTTGACCCCTATTTTACACAGTTGCGCCTCATTGATTTCTTCTGTTCAACTCCCGGAGTGAACACTGAACAATGGCAGGAGCACTCATATATCTTCCACAGAGACCCAGTCTATGAACTGTAACCCTGCAACAGGGCCAGAGCATTTCTGCTCCTGCAACACTGGCTGCCTGTCCTGATGACATAGAACCCAGACGCTCTCCTTAAGAAAAAAATCACTTCAGAAGAGTGACCATGGAATCAGTCTTCACGGGTACAAACAAAAGTAAAACACTTGAGACAAACTTAACTTGTAACCAAGGGGCAAGTGAGTTGCCTTCAAACTTAAATCCACATAAAGTGGGCTTATAACACAAGGAATTCCTGTATTTAAATAGAATTCAAAAGAGGACAGGAAACTGAAAGACACTTGAATGGATCTTACCATGAATATGAAGTAAGAAGGAACTATATACTTCCATTAAAGAAGCAACTTACTTGTCACAATCTCCACTGAAGTTCTCCCAGGACTTTAGGAATAGTAGTTGATCTATTTATGTTATTTCACTTGATGATGATTGTAGTGATTTAAATGAGTCATTTAAATCAATTCTAGTCCATCTCATATTACTATTTCCTTACTTGTTAAAAAGTAATCGCTTCAAGAACTGCTTGCAGGGGCCCCTGGGTGGCGCAGTCGCTAAGCGTCTGCCTTTGGCTCAGGACGTGATCCCGGCGTTGTGGGATCGAGCCCCACATCAGGCTCCTCTGCTAGGAGCCTGCTTCTTCCTCTCCCACTCCCCCTGCTTGTGTTCCCTCTCTCGCTGGCTGTCTCTGTCAAATAAATAGATAAAATCTTAAAAAAAAAAAAAAAAAAAAAGAAGAAGAACTGCTTGCAAACATTTCACAAATGCTTCTCTACCTGGGATGAGAATTATGAGGCATAACTTGCTTCTGGTCTTTCTTCCTCTGCTTTCAATAAAGAGTGAAGGGGTAACAACAAAGCAAACCAAGGAACAAACAAACGTGAGCAGGACACCAGAGGGCTGGTCTTGGAAATTCTGAGACTAAAAGTATGGATTAGTGTAGTCATCATTGGGAGAACGATGTGTCCTTAGCTACTACTGAATGCCAAGGGAAAAGGACAACCTGGAGTTGCAAAGAGCCACCTCAGTGCTTTTGCATGTCTATGCACATAGCCTACTCTGTTGTCTAGGAAACAGGTAGCCAAAGTTTCCAGGCAAGGTCTTATTTCCTAACTAGGATGATGATTACATTATAAAGTTTAGCACTCTCAATGATTCCTGTGTTTCTGCAATTTCTGGCCTCTCATTTCAGAAAAGTCCCATTTATTTTATTTATTTATTTCTTCAAAGATTTATTTACTTATTTTAGAGAGAGAGAATATGTGCATGTTTGAGTGGGGGAGGGTCAGAGGGAGATGGAGACAGAGAGAATCTCGAGCAGACTCCCCATTGAACGTGGAGCCTGAGGTGGGGCTCCACCCACCCTGAGATCATGACCTGAGGCGAAACCAGGAGTCAGATGCTTAACCGATTGAGCCACCCAGACATTTATTTTAATGTGGTTCCCATTTATATGAAGAATTTTTAGGGGCGCCTGGGTGGCTCAGTCATTAAGCATCTGCCTTCAGCTCAGGGCGTGATCCCAGGGTCCTGGGATGGAGCCCTGCATCGGGCTCCCTGGTCCGCTGGGAGCCTGCTTCTTCCTCTCCCACTCCCCCTGCTTGTGTTCCCTCTCTCACTGACTGTCTCTTTCTGTCAAATAAATAAATAAAATCTTAAAAAAAAAAAAAGTTTTTAAAATGCACTATATATTGATATTAGATCTATTGTTTTAATAAAAATATATTAATAGAAAATATAGTGTCTATCTGTGTGTTGACTTATATTAGAGTAATACAGAAATATCACATAAGGTAAATTCTTGGAGAGCAGGGTATGTGACTCAATCTCTATGTATTTCCATAGCACTTTGCTCCTGGTTGGGTCTCAATAAACACTTATTAAATAAATGAATGAATGAATGTTATTTACACTTAATAATAGTTAATTAAGTAACAAATTTTAAAACTGGAATCACATTTATTTTTAAAGCTAAGTGTAATACAGACAATTTGGAATGGTCTCCTTTTTTTTTTTTTTTTTTTTAAAGATTTATTTATTTATTTATTTGACAGAGATAGAGACAGCCAGCGAGAGAGGGAACACAAGCAGGGGGAGTGGGAGAGGAAGAAGCAGGCTCATAGCAGAGGAGCCTGATGTGGGGCTCGATCCCATAACGCCAGGATCACGCCCTGAGCCGAAGGCAGACGCTTAACCTCTGTGCCACCCAGGCGCCCCTTGGAATGGTCTCCTTAATCTTGGTTCCTGTCACTTTCTCAAACTATTTTTTTACAAACTTTAGTGGCATGTCAAAATGATAGTGTGTGTCTTTAGCAAATAAAAATGGCATTAATATGCAGTTTAATTGAGACATTATTAAATAGCTATTAACTATCTAATAATTTCAAAAGTAATCATTCTTTCTAAGCAACAAGGAAACATATAAAATATTTGCAAATCAAAGAACTTGTCCAGACCCACATTCTTGTCCTACTTCTCTTATTAACTGACTGTGTGAACTTGAGAAAATTAATCTGTGTTCCAAATTCCTTAACAATCAAATGAAGGAACTTACTTATACTCTAGTGTTCACAGGGTCAAGTAACATAAGAAAATACTGCAAAGTACATTAAGAAGCATCCAATATAAGTACAGAAATAAGCACCCATAAATAGTTGATGGAAAAATAAAATATAAATCAAAAGGATTAATTGGCAAAACATCAGCAACCTTAAAAATATGTTACTGAACAAACAATTCCACTTCTAGGCATTTACTCTTAGGAAGAAAGGAAGCCATGTTTTATATATATGCATTATTAATCATGTTAAAATTTATAAACATTAAGTGGAAACATTTCTAGAAGTCTATCAATAAGGGACTGGCTAAATATAAATATTTGTCCATATATGATGAAATGTTAAGTAGTCATTAGTGAACAGGTGCTCAGAAAACTTCTTACAAAACAAAAAAAGTAGAATTGAAAACATTAATCATCTACGGTACCACTTATTTAAAATGCTTCTGATATTGACTAACCACTTAGTATACTCCTTGTGGTGTGTTAACTCCACATTCGTGATCTTTCTTAACCCTTATGATTCTGTGAGGCAAAGACTTTACCCTTGAATTACAGGTGAAGGAACTGAGGATTACAGAGGTGATAGAACATGTTCAAATGCACACAATAAATAACAGAGCGTGGACTTGAACTTCATGGATTTAACTCCAGAGCTTGGGGTCTTAAAATTTTTTTATTGGTCATACTCTATTCCTAAGCTAAATATAGCAAACAAACCAGGGACTCTTTTGTTTATAGGTTGTTTTTGGTCTGGGACCTTAAAGGTGTTTTGTCCACATATTTTTTAAACGGCGGTATTTGTTGCCCACATATATAGACATGAAAACTGAATTCATTGTTTCTCTTAAAATTGGGAAGATCTATGAACACTTGATCTTTATTATCCCATCTGCCCTGTAGGTATTAGTAGCAGTTTTTCCCTTTAAATAGTGCTTTCACTCTACGACTTTCCATGATTGACCTTAGACACTCTTTAAGGTTTTATCCCTGGAACCTTTAGCCATTTAGTTTGAGATCTCTCTGTATATAAGCATTGATTAAATAAGCCAGTCGATTAAGCATCTGCCTTCGGCTCAGGTCATGATCTCAGGGTCCTCGGATCAAGCCCTACATTGGGCTCCCTGCTCAGCAGGGAGTCTGCTTCTCCCTCTCCTCCCTGCTTCTGCTCTCTATCTCCTTCATTCTCTCAAATAAACAAATAAAATCTAAAAAACAAACAAACAAACCCCAAACCAGAAAGATGTACATATCAAAATGAGTGCTAAAACTATGGGCGAATTTATATTTTCTTTACTCTTTTGTGTTAGTGTGCAAGTTTTTAAATTTTTTATAGTGAATACGAACTACTTAAAATGAAGAACCCATTGTTTAAAGTGTAAGCTTTCAACTAATGGAAGAATTTACGTGTAAAGCAGCTTTGGGTCAGTTATGATTCCAACTGTTCATGGTGTACAACTGTTCAGTCCCCTAGATTAATCTTTCTAATTACAGCTTTCAAAAAAGAATTTCCCTACTAAAAATATTTCAGTGGCTTCTAAGTTACTCTTGCAACCTTCTCTCTCATTGTCCGCAAATACAAATACACCAGCAGATCTAGCTGGTGCTTTGCTGTTTCCGTATCTTCTAACTTGACCTTGACAGTATCACTGAGTTCATCACAGAGTATGTATCACACTTACTGTTTAACTATGCAGATCCTGCTGAAGAAGGTTCAATTCATTCAGATAAATACCCTCCTTGGAGATAAACTTTCTTGACTATATTAATCTACCGCTCTATGTTCCTGTCTTCCTCCCATGAGCACTCACGTCATTTAATGCCCACAGCAACCATTTAACACAATATCTGTGTATTTACTTAGTGTATGAAATTTTCTGTACGTATATCATTTATTTAACGGAATAAAATTGTAAGTGTGTTAAGAACAGAATCTATAACTTTACATCTTAGTTGTAGAAAAATAGAGTGTTTCCAGAAGGACAAAATAAAGTGGTCACAATTACAAGTTGTAATTAAATTAACTTATAAAGAATGCCAAGAAATATCTAATGCTCTGGGCAATCAAGAGGTGACTTTATCAAGATACTACCAGATAAACTCTGAGGCCAATACAAGATTTGACCAAGGATTGTGGTTGATAAAAAAAAAAAAAAAAAAAAGCCAGATCTTTGATGTACAAACGAGAGCCATTTTATTCTGAATAGCCACTTTAGATTTGCAAAAATTGATTCTAAAGATATTAACACTGTCAATTTTTCATAACTCTTTTTTTAACCACTCCTTTCCAAATTATTCTAAAAATGAAGGCTTTACCATAAAAATCAAACAAAAACATGTTTTCTGGTGAACTCTAAAACGTTACACCTAGGGGCGCCTGGGTGGCTCAGTTGGTTAAACATCTGCCTTCAGCTCAGGTCAAGATCCTGGCATCCTGGGATCCTGGGATCCAGACCCGCATCCGTGTCAGGCTCCCTGCGCAGCAGGGTCTGCTTCTCCCCTTGCTTGTGCTCTCTCTCTCAAATAAATAAATAACAATTTTAAAAAGGTTACCCCTATTGGTCAGGGACCCAGTAGGAAACCAATTGCACATTCACAGTGGGTGACTGAAGAGTGTAATTAGGAGATTACTTACAATGTTTTGAAAAGGGTTTAGGGACACTGATAAGCAATCTTGCAGAATACCATCCCTTGTCAATGGTAGCGACAGTAGTGAGCAATTAGCAATCCCAAGGCTAACAGAGAGGTCTTGGTTAACGAAAGTGTAGTTGCAGTTGCCTAGAGAGCTTACTAAAACATGCTTTGCTCTTGAGTAGAAGGACTTAGCAAAGCTTTTTTTCTTTGGTGCCTCCCATTGGCACAGCATAACTGAAAGCTGCAGGGCAGGGGAGCTGGTTGATCAGTCCATACAGGTCAGCCTCCTGGGCCACAGTGTAGGGTGGAGAGTGAAAGGTGGATGTGAAAAAGCAAATGCAAATATTCAGTATATAATAAAAATTCAGGCGTCTGGTTTCTAGAAGTCTGATTATCTTTAGAACTAAGCCTACTGAATAAAAGAAGTAATAAAGTAGAGATCACATTTTGTATCAAAAGCAAGGAATTGGTGTAACATGAACACATGAGTTCACATGCAAATCTTTCTAGACAAGACCACATTCAAACAAATTTTCCAAAGTAATTACTTTAAATGACATTACACATTGATATGTTTAACAACAAATAACTTTTTAAAATTTTGTGGTTTCATTCACATGTGAAATAAGAGGATTTATTGTGGTTGATGTAATAGCAACTACATACGTCATTTCTAAGATAATGTAAAGCAATATTGAAAAATTCTACCATCCAACATTCTAAACTTTAAAATTTATAGAAGTAGGGTGTCTATAAAACATTCGACTTGCTAGACAAAGGCAAATCTATCAACCTCCAAACGTTCAGAAAGAATGTCTCAAGTTTGTCTACATAAGGTTATAGATGACTTCTTTTTTAAGCCAAATAATGAACTAGTTCACTACTGGTCTGGCAAACATAAACGCCCACACGCTTGCTGTAGACATCAGAAGAGGAGGTCCCCAATGTTCTCCTCCTAGTCTACCCCAAGATTCCACCTGCTAGTGGCACTGGAGTGGAGAGAAGCTCAAAGCTCTGTGTCTTCCAGGGCATCCACAGATAATCAAGACCACTGCAGTGCTCGCTATTTGGTAAACAGTGCAAACATATAATGCATTTGTTGGCCGACGTACACAGTTGAAGGGTAATCCTTGCTAAAGTGAAAAAACATAGGAGGGAATTTTATCCACTGTTATTCTGCTGCTTGTGGGCTAAGAAATCTTTAGGTGTGGTCTCATGGTAATCAGTCCACTTGGAAGCCATGTTCCTTTCCCTCAGTACAGATCACTTTGAATGCCCCTAATTACCTCTCCTGGAAACAGGAAAAAATTATTTTTGGGTAGTATGTTCCACTGTCACTAAGACAGGATACGTTTAAATAGGAAAGCATTGAAAAATCTGATCTAATCTGTAAATGATAAATGATACAATAGACTGGGTCAGAAAAACTAAAATTGTCTACGGCTTTTGTGAATCTCATTATATTTTTGTTGCCAGTATACTTTTTAACCTTAAAATCACCCTTTGAATAAAACAGATGAAAGTTCTATGTTAAATATAGAACAAACAATACAATTTTACAACTTTTTCCTATAAATTTTGTAATAATGCTTTGGGCTTTAACAAGAGTCTTCTGGTTTATAAACCAAAAATGAATTTTAACAATTTATGTACCTAGTGCTTCCTTCATTCCAGCATTTCCCACTTTTCATCCCCCAGTTGGTCATTCAAGTCTTTCTATTTCAAGGACATTTTCGTGGAGCTAACAGGGCTCAGCACTCTTGTTATTAAAACTCTGCTTGGTTTTACTTTTTTACGACAGCCTCTCCTGGCTGTTCCTGTCACTCATTAGAGCCCCAATGTGCTGAATGAGGAAACACTGGGTAAACAAGGTACTGAGGGTCAAACGCTATGTTACCAGTCAGGAAAGCAAAGACACAGCAGAAAAGCAAAGAGGCACACTGCAGGGAACAATAGATATGTCATAAAGTTTGGGTTTGTGTGGGGTTTAAATGGAGTTGTTTAACATTCAAATCCCCTGAGTTTTCACAGGCTGCATTTGCCAGCAAGAGCGCGGCTCGTTCGCATGCTCTGGCTGCCTTCTCTAGACTCCCCTTGGTTTTGCAAGCACCTAATAGTGCAGGCCCAGCACCGTGCAGCCAACAAATCACAAAGCATGCCTGCATTCTGCTATGTATCAAAGTCTCTTAATATGCCAACAAAGTTCTCCAAGGTCAGGAAAGCAGTTTATCAACCTTTTATATATCTTATAGTAGCAATAAATTTATTCTAGTGTGGGACCTATGAATATTTCAGATGCTCTGTGAGAAAAACTCTTTGGCTTAAGACAATCTGTGTACGCCAGAATTTGGGCTCAGGGCAGAGACGTTGTTCTCTACACCGCATTTTTATTGTTACTCAGCTAGAGTTAATACAACGCTTCTCACGGTGCTTCCTGTAACAACTGCTCTTTAATATAATGTTCATTTAGAAAAAGAGTTTAACTTTTTTTGTACAGTGAATTTCTCTTTTATTCATTTCTGATTATGCACTGTATTAAACTTCTAAAGAAACACAGGATTCCTATTTTTTCTCAAGCACCCATGGAAAATTACTTTTTTGTTTTGAGTTTTTGTCTGGTTCTTTTTTCTTTCTTGACCACTAATGAGAGAGGTCATGTTACAATTCAGGATTTTGAAAATTGTAGTACAGACAAGTAAAAAGTCTTTTATCTACTTTTCGGATTAGATGATATTAATGTTTCATCCATTTTTCAGATTAGATGAAGTTAATACTCAGGTACCTCAAAAGTTCTCGCACAGTGTCTTCATGTTACGGAAGGACTGTTCTCAGATCCATGATTGAGGCTTTTTTCTCTCTCTCTCTCTTTCTCTTCTTTCTCTCTGTCCTTCCCCCCCCCCCAACAGTAGGAAGGAGGAAGGAATGGAAGTAGGAACTTTTTATGTATTCAGCCAACTTCAAAAATTATGCACTGTCATACCTGAGACAGGAGCCCAGGTTGTTCAGGGATTGATCCGCCAGACACTGAGTTTTTACCTTTTTCATTCCTTTTGCACGTACACAGACACACACAGGTGCTCACAGTGGTACACACATACCGCACACACACCCTCCTCCACAAATTACTCCCCAAAACTTATTCCTCTACTTATGATCCACCAAGTGACATCTCGATGAGTTAATCCTTTAGAAAGATGCTTCATGATGTTGATAGAACCTCACTCATTGGAAGTTGATTTTTGTTTGCTTTGTTTTCTTTTATATACAACTTGCTCCTCCTGACTGTATACTTTGCCCATATGTAGAAACTTGCTCTTACATAGGACTTTGTTGTCTTGATCCTGCTGTTACGTTATCTACTTGATTTTCTGACACCTTTTAAATCAAATTTATTTTTGATATTTATGACTTTTATTCACAAAGATGTCATCTTCTAACATGTTATCTAATATTTACTCTGAACTTTTATATCTGCCTTATCAGTTTTATTTTTCTGATTTCTGTTGACCAAAATGTGTTGATTTGAATGTAGTCCAATTTGAGAAACTTTTCCTTCATGAACAAACAGTATAGTTTTTCCTCTCTTTGAACAATCAATGTCTATGCTATGGAAATGAAATGAAAATGATCTTCTGTGTTAGCGTATATAGCTTCTGGTTGTCTCTCAAACCTTTGTGATTTTCCAGTCTGACTTCTCTGTTCCAGTCGCTTCCAGTAGTGGAGGGTGTGCCAAGATCCACCAGTGTCCCAAAGGGGAGGATTACAGACAGTTAGTACCTAGATGAAGATGGATTAGAAGACTAACCCTCAGGCACCAGCTAGGAAAACTGTAGTTAAATCCCTTCTAGTGATCAACAGGGATGGGCATTTTCACCTGCTCTCTCTCCTGAACCCTGGTGAATAGCCACAGGGAGAGAAGGTGCCCCTGTGCCCATTGAAAAACTGCTTCTTTGTTACATCTCTGTGGAACTTGTGAATGCAAACCCTGTTGGCTATCAGAGCTAGGTGATTTTGAATGCAAAACGGGTTGGCTATCAGCTGCAAAAGTTGGAACACCAGAAGTGTGTACAAATTGCTTTTAGGGAGATATTGATAAGCTGGTTTTATTGTTGTAGCGAGGAAGAGGGAGAAGGCAGGGGTAATGTCTACCCTAGTCTCTGGGGGAGGATTACAACCAGGCTTTAGCTGTGTGCTAAATTAGAAGCTGGACCCTCAGGCCTCACCTTTTAACGGGTGCCGTTAAATCCATTCCAGAGAAAACCTGGGAGATGGGCATTTTTTGCCTGCTTTCTCTGTGCTGAGCCCTGGGGGGATACAGTCAGAGCAAGTGACTTCTTCCTTTGCCTTGGCCTTATGGGTCTCATGGACACAAGTCCCATTGGCTTTCAGAGCTAGGGGTTTTAGAGCTCCATTTCTTAGGTGGGAATCTTAAAATTTGGCACACAAGATGTGCAGTCCAAAATGTTTGCTCCTCAGGGAGATGCTGGGAGTTAAAATTTCCCTCCCCGTTTTTAGGCACTGTGCCTGAGGTAAGCTTTATGGCAAGTGTGTCTCTGTCTTTCTGACCCATTTCGATGTGGGTATTTTCTCATTCTACTGATATGTAGGGATTTCTCAGCTGGTTTCTGGATTTCTTTCAGAGGAAATTCCTCGGTGTGTAGCTGTACAATCATTGAATCTGCGGGATGAGGGAAATTCAGAAGGCTCCTCTGTCATCATCCTGGCAGACCTCTCAGCACATCCTTGTTTTTTGTAAATCATTCTCACAAACTTGAGAAAAGTGGGCATTCCACATTTGTTGGGGACAGTGTTGTGCTTATAGTAGGTCAACTCTGCTAAAGGTTTTGCTCATATTCGTATATACTAACTGATTTTGTTGTTGTGTTGTTCTATTGCTTATTAAGAGGGTTTTACAACCCCCCACAATAATGGTGTATTGATCTCTCTTTTATATTCCTTCAATTTTGTTTTATACATTTTGAAACTATATTTTAGGGTCATAGAAATTTGTGCTCAAATAGGGAAATTAGTATTTTTTTTTAGTTTCCTCATGCTTAAAATAGGACTTTTAATATTACCCACATCATAAGGCTATTGTGAGGATTATTGTGACAGTAAAAGATTTTGACGTTCTTTGGAGATTTTCTGGTGTATTAAATACTATATTTGTGTTTTCTATATTTTTTCATTCATTAAAAATGTTTTAGTTTTTTTTTGTTTTGTTTTGTTTAAAACTTAAAATAGGCACTTGGGAACAACTGGAATGTATTTTTAAATTAGCAAAAAGATAACAATAAAGACAGAAAAGCTTAGAAAAGAAAGGTATAAAACCAGTTGACAGAAGTAAGGCTAAGTATGTCAGAAATAAAAATGAATATGATCAAATCGTACGCTCCTGGATAAAGGGGAAAGAAAGAGTAAAGATGAAGAGACACAGAAAACCTCTAAACAGAGTGCCTCAAAGAGACACTTAAAAACGTTACTGGCGAAGATGGTTAGCTACTGACCGAACTGATTTTGCCTTCCTAAGCGCATACTTCCCAGCTGTGCTTGTAGTTTGGTTTAACCAAGATCTGTGTTCTGGCCAACAGAACAGAGTAGAAATGTCACTTGTCCTTGTAAGGCCTGGTGCATAAAAACCTCTTCAAGGGCAAAGCTTTATACTTTTTCCTCTTCCGCCAGCCAGACATTAGTGTTCACGGGAAACTGGGCAGCCATGTGGTGAAGGCCGCAAGGCAAAAAAAATTGAAGAAGCTTGAATCCTTTAATCACTGCCTGTGAGAAGAGCTGCCTACCAATTAACAATTAATGTTAAATACAAATAGTAGGAAACATTTACTAGGCAAATACTAGCAAACAAATAAAAAACAAAACAAATCCCAATGTCAATAATTATTTTATATGAAAAGCATTAAAGGGTAAAAAAAATCCCATGGGTTATTTCATATTCAGAATGTATAAGATCCACAATGTACATGTAACAATCATAAACTTTTACTCAGTAAGTAACAAAATTAATGTTAGGCCAAAAACTTCATAAAACACAATTGTAGAAATACAAGAAAAATTATAAAGCCAAAATTGTTACAGGACAGTTCAACAACTGAATCAGACTTTGGTTTAACAGGTAAAGTAGCATTAATAAAAAATAATGATATAATAACCCAAAAAGAAAATCTCATTGAAGTAGTAAATATACAGATTAAATTTGGTAATCATTATCCAGTACAAGTTGAAATATCAAGAACCAAACCGAATAATTATTAATTTATTAAGATACTTTCCTATGTAACTATTGATCAAAATGCAATTTAACCTATAATTACATATTATTTAGAAAACTTGAACATGATTTCATTATATTTAGCAACCATTATTGATGAAAATCCAAGATAGTACACAGTAAAAGATTTTGTCTTTTACATAATCAAAAGAAGGCTTCTAAATCCAATAAGTGTGCATAGTATTAAAATGTGAAACAGACATAATTATAAACGTGAGGTAGATAAATACAATCTTCATTTTTATTTAACATTTCCCTGTATTTTCATACCGGTATCTATTACATATAAAACAGAAATAAGAAAAAATATATCAGAAATAAAGTAAAAAAAAAATCATTATGTCTGCTAATGTTTACATGTCTACATTTTGTTTACGACAAAAAAGATTCTTAACGAGAAAAGGATAATGTTCCTAGAACAAATAAAGACGCAAGAATGAATAGCTTTCCTATATACTTGAAATTCTCATAAGATTTCTACTCACAGTTGCAACAAAACAAATGAAGACCAAGAAAGAAGTAGGATTTATGTATAAAATGACAGGACTTACTGAAAATTCAAATGAGGATTCAATGAATTTACACTGATAACTGTTATTGGATGGTCAGATTAAATGTTTTTCTCCACTTTTCATTTATTTTTAATTTTTTTTTAAGAGAGTGTGTGCGTCCAGAGGGGAGGAACGGAGAGAATTTTTAAAAAATTTTTATTTATTTATTTATTTAGTTATTTATTTATAATTTTTTAATTTTTAAAAGATTTTATATATTTATTTGTCAGAGAGAGCACAAGCAGGAGGAGTGGCAGGTAGAGGGAGAAGCAGACTTCCTGCTGGGTGGGGAGTGTGACGCGGGGCTCTATCCCAGAACCCTGGGATCACGACCTATGCTGGAGGCAGATGCTTAACGACTGAGCCACCCAGGCATCCCTTGAGAATCTTTTTTTTTTTTTTTTAATTTAGAGATAGAGAGAGAGTGTGTGTGTGTGTGTGTGTGCATGGGGGAGCAGAGGGGAGGGGCAGAGCAAGGGGGAGAGAGAGAATCCCAAGCAGACTCCACCCCCAGTGTGGATCTCAACTCCGGGCTGGATCTTATGACCCTGATATCATGACCTGAGCCAAAATCAAAAGTAGGACCCTTAATTGACTGAGTCACCCAGGTGTCCCTCATCTATTTTTAATTTTAGAGAAATTACTCTCAAATATGTTTTAAATATTTGGGGAAGGATGTAGCCGGATATTAATGATAGATATTAAAGAAATATTTTGTGAAGCAGTTAACTTTTAAGGAGAATATGAGAAGATCTCTCAAACAAAGCATTCATCCAGCCAGCTAGACATCCGTTTATTTACTGTGGACTGACCATGTATAGAAGAAACAGAAGCAGGTTGAAAGAGGGATAATATGTTGATTTGCTTTAGTTCAAACTCTCCCTTTATATTCTAAATGATAATTATGGTATTACTTCTTGTGTTCAAGGTGCTGTAATAAGCAATATGTATGCTTCATCTCATTTAATAGTCATGTCATTCTATGAAGTACATGTTAGTGCCATCTTTATTTTATTTATTTATTTTTTTAAGATTTTTTTATTTATTTATTCGACAGAGATAGAGACAGCCAGCGAGAGAGGGAACACAAGCAGGGGGAGTGGGAGAGGAAGAAGCAGGCTCATAGCGGAGGAGCCTGATGTGGGGCTCGATCCCATAACGCCGGGATCACGCCCTGAGCCGAAGGCAGACGCTTAACCGCTGTGCCACCCAGGCGCCCCAGTGCCATCTTTATTTTACAAAACTTTTGTTCATAGAAACTAAGAGTATGTCTTAGGTTATATTGCTACTAAATAGTCTAAACAATATTTCAAACCAGGAAGTCTGACTCTGAAGTCCATGTTCTTAATCAGTATACCACACTGCCTCAGTATGAAATATATTATACTTTATGAGGATAATGAAATAGTTAAGAGACAAGAAGGAACTATAGACTGATGCTTTTTGTGTATGTGAGATGACAATGGAAAAATTGCAAGCACTATGATTAGATTCTGATATTGGATCATATGGTTTGATCGTTATTTTTGTTACAACTTCATAAGGTTTGAAAATCTGGGATCTTTCCTTTTTATTATTTTCTGGTCAAATTATTACTAGGGTAGGCCAAAAGATAGCAATGGATCTCATTTTTGATAATACTATTAGATAGTTGACATATGAAAACCACAAGCTATTCATAACAGAGCTGAGGGATATGAGGAATAATGGAATTTGAGTACAAAGTAAAGCTGCAAAATGAAAGTAATTCAGTGCCAAAATCCCAGTAATGGGTCAGCGACACCGTTAACATAAGACAATGTTCACTATTCTGATAGGATAGTGCATTGTCGCCTGAAAACTGATATGGGAAATACTTTCCAAAATAAGGACACAGAGACAAAACCCCACACTCTGTTACCAGAGATGTGTGTGGCAGCCTTGGACTTTATAGTTCCAATTTGCCCACTGACCTAACACCACAGAGCAAAGAGTAAGACATTAACAAAGCGAAACGGCTCATTAAGCACTCACACAGTCCCTTGGCAGTGTTAAAATCTTGCCATTTACTGTGTCATTGCCAAGTGTTCTTTTATCAGGAAGGAGGGCCATAGAGAATGGGTCCAGTGGAAAGGAGTGTGTGGACAGTCCTGCGCCATTAACTTCCACCGGCTGAATCAGTCCATCATATAAATGTGGCCCTATCTAAACAGTACAATTCATAACAGAATATATTTCTTTTCTATCTATAGAGGGACAAAGTGAAAAAGAAAAAAAGCATAAGGAGTAAACACCATAATCCTTGGTACATCAATACTCTTCTTTTTTTACAAATAAAGTAAAACTATGACATGGGAAAATACTAGGAAAGATTCAGTTGGACCTTTGTGGGCTAAGGAAGAATCTCATTAGCTGAAAACCATGAGAATGTATCTGAAGAGAAGAACAGGATTAATAAAATGTGATCTAAAAAACATCTTCCTGGTAAATTAGATACGTTGAACCCATAAGTTAGGTGGTCTGTATTAGAATGGAAAACTGCTGTTTTTTGTTTTGTTTTTTTCAAAAACAGACATTTCCAGAAAATCTATAAAAATAATGATGGTTAATAAAATTTCTTTAACAAGGGACACTTAGCATTTTGCATTTTTAAAATAAACTCTGTAAATTTCTCAAGTTATTATATATCATGTTACCCAAATTTCAAAAATCATAGTAAGATCAAGTACTTACAGAGTTTACTATGTACCAGGCACTACACTACATGCCTTAGAGTATTCAAGAAGAGGGAACTAAGGCAAGGAGAGATAAGTAACTAGTTCAAAATTAAACAGTTACAAGTAATGCTGCCAGAATTCAAATCAAATCTTTGCTCTCATCTACTACATTAGAAATTGGTAAATGTTTCCTACAAATGGTTAGATAGTAATTATTTTAGGCTTACAGGGGATAAAATTCTCTGTTGCAACCACTTAATTCTGGCCATCCTTATAGCATGAAAGCTGGCATAGATATTACATAAACAAACGGTCATGGCTGTGTTCCAATAAAACTTTATTTATAAACATAGCCATAAACCAGATGGAGTGCAGTGTGAGGAACCCTGTACTGCCTAGTGATACCTCCTTGGACTAAGATCAGACAACATTAAACATATTCACCTCAGACTTTTCTTATTTCTATTTGCTATTGAGAGGTTCTCTATATGTTTTTTTGCTGGGACAGAGGCAGCTGCAAGCCCTTGAATGTAGAACAGAATTCCTCTCTCTTGGAATCTTACCCACTTTGACTGAGCTCCAATTCTCATGCTCATATCAAGCCAGATCAATCAGTTCAACCTTGGAGTGACAATGATAGCATTCTGCTCTCCTTCATGTCCTTGTTACTACCTTTCTATCTTTATTATTATTTTCCCATTAAAAAACAGAACAGAACAGCGCAACATCAGCAACAGCATCCTTGTGGTAATTATATGTAATCTTTTAAATGCCTTATTTTATTGGAATAATATGGCAATTTAAATAAATAAGGGTAACTTCTACGTTAGGAGCAACTTTCCCAGCCATCACTGTCAAAATAAGAATAATCACTTCAATGTCACTAGATTTATCTCAATTACTCACAATGTTTAGACATAATCAGAAAATCCCTCAAAAATTTCCCTGACTTTTTATTTGAAGTACTGAATTATTTCCCCTCCCCTGCTCAATCATGACGGGGAAGCTAAGGTTTAACTGCAGATTTTTAACAGCACTTTGCCAGGCGGCAGAAGAGCCAGGGAATTCGTGTTCCTTGTGTTTATATTGGTATCCTGTGGGTAAAGAATGAAATCCCAATTTTTCCTTAGTGGGGTCTCCGGTAGCTTGAGGAATGAGCCTTTACCTGGTATAATCAGAGCCACTCAGAAGCAGTAAAATTTCTAAATTCCTAAAGTGCTAAATTTCCTTTCATTTCAAGAAAAGACAAAATGCTATTTATTGCATAAAGCTTTTTTTTTTTATTACGACCATTATATTCATTATGGGAATTTATTTATCTCTATCCAACAAATTATCTTAAAAAGAAAACTCATTTTGTGTTTATATCAAGGAGTGTTTTTTTTTTTTTTTTAAGACCTTTGCTGTTTATATCCAGGGCATATATTAGGTTTGTGGCATTTAAGCGATTATATGTATGTTATCAATGATGGCTGAGACAACTGCTCTCAAGTAGATTACTGAAAATAAAAGGTACATCTCTATTCTTTGAATTTGATCAATTATTTTTTTAAATCACCACCTCCATCAAAAATAGAATGTATATAAACCACAATCATAACAATTAAAATAGTAAGATTAATAAAACCTAACCTATCATCGCCTACCTTTGCAGTGGAACATTGCCACGTTACTTAAATGCTTCTTACTGTCCTTGTTTGGATGCATCTCTGTCTCTCTCCCCCTACTACAAGCAACCACTAAACTGAATATTCTCTTTATTACTCTCTTGCTTCTCTTTACAGTAGCGGTACTGAATCTTGGCTATACATTGAAATTGCCTTGGGAGCTTTAAAAATAATGATGATGCTTGGGATCCACCCTCAGAGCTTCCGATTTTATTGGTTTAGAGTACAGCCTTCATATTTTGTGGCTAACTGATGGGATAATATCATTTTCCATATAAAGCTTTAGTTCATGAGACCTTTATGTGAGGGGTAGACAAACACTGTTAAGATGCTCTGACTTGACTCTCCTCAGATTCCATTATGAAAAAATAACACCAAGGCCGTGATGCATTCAGTTCCAATCTCCTCCTTTTTCAAACAAGACAGCATGGTGAATCTGGATTCCTATATATCTTTTTAAACTCTCTTTTCTCTACCAAAATCCTTACTGAAGGATTTCTTTTTACTTAATTTTTTTTTCCTTTTTCACCAATATTGAGCATGGCCATTTGGGCAACAGAAAAGCTGGTGGGGACCCCAGCGTTCTAGACCTGGTGAATCAGAATCTGCATTTAAAAAAAAAAAAAAAAGAAAGAAAGAAAGAAAAGCTGGTGGGGAAAGTAAATTATCAATGGAGGGAAGAAGCAGCAAATGAGCTTGTCTAATAGGAAGACACCAGTTCATGAAGGATCTTGCGAATCATTGCTCAAAAGACTGTGTGAACTCAGGCAGAAGATAATCATTCCAGCCAAAGAATGCCAGGTCTACACCTGTAGTTGACAAGCTAGGTGTGATGTTGCAATGGGGGTGGGGGATGAACCACGGAGACTCCTGGTCCTCTCGATAAAAGGTGATAGGAAAAGCCTATTATCAGGTTGGGCTTTGGTTAGGCAATTTTGAGGGGTTATGGAAGTAAAAGTTCACTCTAGTTCGGGTGCTGTGAGAGAGAGGGGGCAGCTCTATGATTGGGTATCTCAATAAAACTCATGATAAGGAGGGAAGACTAGAGCAAGTACAAAGCTGTCATTTGTAAAGGACCAAAGTGATCTCTTTTATTATTTAACTTGCAGAAACATGGAGAATCGTTTGGACTCAGGGGCGACTAAAAACAGAGAGAGCAGGGAAGAAATTATTCAAACAGGGATTAAAATCTCTTTGAGGGCCAGAGCTATAGCACTGTTTAACATAATATAGACTTTAATTTCAGGGTTTTCCTGAAAGACAATTGATGTTTTAATGTGATGTAGTAACAAGATCATTCATTAATTTATTCACAGTATTCAATAAAGTTTTCATTAAATACTGACAATGTCAAGAATTTATGTATTCTGAGGAATTAAAATAGAAAGCTGACCTTTTGAAATTGGGTCATTAAATATTTCTCATTTAACCATGTTTCACACTCCAGCTAAGTGTCTTAAATAAAACATGGTTTATGTGTATATTTATCTGTAGAATGGTAAATGAAATGTTCACTTAATGCACTAGCAATTCAGTAGCATGGGGATATTTTTAGAAGTTCATGTAGGATCCTAAGACATTTTAAAATAGGAAAAAGGCCATTCAGTTTAATAGAGCTGCTTTTCATCAGAGATATTAAATGTATTTTTCACATGGCAAATTAAGTGAACTGTTATACCCGGCCATTTTGATATTATCTCACCATTGTAAAATAAAAAAGCCTAAACTTATTGCCTAGGTTAAAATAGTCAAGCTTTACATTTTATGCTTAACAGAATTTGGAAACTTCATTGTCACAGTTCATTTATTGCAGAAGATTTTAAGAGAAAAGCATCCACTCCCACACTCTTAATATTTTTATGTCATTGAACCATTTAAACAAGTTGGATTCTATGCATTGGATAAAACATTAAGTTTAATATATACAGAAAAATTCCTTAAGTGTGAGAGTGTAAGGGTGAGTAAAGATCAGCAGAACCTAAATGCCCCTCTTGAGAAGCCCCTAAAACTCCATATATTGGCTATAAACAGCATTTTTAGTTTTATATAGCAATTGGGAAACACCTTGAAACCACAGTAAGGATTTGGGTTTTTTCCTGCCTATTCCAAATCTCTGGCAGTGTGTTAATGTAAACTGCTTGGTGTAATATTTTTTTTTCCTTTTTATACTTACTTTCATCAACAATTTTAAATTCTGGATCTTCGTACAATTTATCAAATTAAGATCTGTAGTGTTAAGATGGCCAAAAAAAAAAATTGTCTGTGACTTATAGAAACAACCCCCTTTTTTTTTGGTGATTTTTTTTTTTTTTTTTTTTTTTTGCCAAATTAAGTTGTTAAAATTGTCAGGTATTCAGTAAATTCTGATCTAAACAGGAAGTAAAATAAAAATAATATATATCTTCCATATGCTGCTTTTTATTTCACTTTGATCTTTTGTGCATCTCTTAATCACTGTCTTTCTGCTTCTTCCTTTTCTGTTTTTCTGTTTTTATCTGTTACTTTATCTTTCAAATTCTTTAAAATTTTCTGTATTTGTCCCTAATTTATGTCTGTCTCTGCATGACTCCTCCCCCCCTCCCCGTTTTCCCTAGGAAGGTACTTTCAGATTCATTCACACCCTCAAGAGGTATTCCACATCCTTCAGCTAGGACATCTCATTTAAGATGCTTTACATTATTCTTGGTTATTTTACATTGTAAACAAAAGAAATTTCCCAGTTCTAGTAGGAAAATGGCAGTTACCTAAATTGGAATTATGGCCACACATCCTTCTTTAGATAGAAAAGAAAAGAAAACCATCCATGCCTCAGACCTTTAAGATTACTAGGAAACAAAATAGTGCAAGATTTAGTTCACACGCAGGGAGGGAATGCAGAGCTCAAATCCCTAGAGCCAGCTCTGGATCCCATGCCAGAACAAAATATCAAGCAGAAACTGAGTGGAGAAGAGAAGAAGGCAGCCACTACGGAACAGTAGGGGAAAGCAGATAAACATCACCCCTAGAGAGAAAGCAGCAGGAGAAATATTGAGACCACATCTGAGAGGTGGAGAAATCCAAAAGGAAGGTGAAAAAGGTTTTGTAAGAGACCCAAGATTTCAGTCTTGGGAAGGCTTTCCTTCAGAAGCTCATGGCAAGGTGAAAACACATAAAATATTAAAATATAACTTTCTTTCTAATAAATAGGTAAATCTTTTTTTTTTCTTTTTCTTTCTTTCTTTTTTTTTTTTTTAAGAGCACCTGGGTGGTTCAGCTGGTTAAACATCGGACTCTTGGTTTTGGCTCAGGTCATGATCTCAGGGTCATGAGATCCAGTCCCAGATGGAGCCCCATGCTCAACAGGGAGTTTGCTTGAGATTTTCTCTCTTTCTCTCCCTCTGCCCCTCCCCCCTCAAATAAATAAATAAATCTTTTTAAAAAATTAAAATTAACTATCACCATAGTAATTAATTGATTCAGACAATGGATATTAAAACTACTCAGTTAAAAGGAGAGTTAGACAGTCTCAAAGTATTTCCTCATAGGTTAAATGTTAATTA
Organism: Ursus americanus; assembly: GCF_024610735.1. Lineage (NCBI taxonomy): Eukaryota > Metazoa > Chordata > Mammalia > Carnivora > Ursidae > Ursus > Ursus americanus. The sequence goes on from NC_142129.1 coordinate 62,571,628, forward strand.
AAAAGGGAAAAAGTGCCTTTACGCTGTGGCATCTGGTAGACACCACGTTAATCAAGTGATCAGCATTTTAATGAACAATAATGGGACAAAATGAGGGTGATCTGATGCTCCAAAGACACAATGACACTTTTGTGGCATTTCTGCCAAAAATGCTTGACCTGAATCTGATCCTGATAAAATAATCAGACAAAAACAAACTGAGGAACATTTTCTAAAACATTTGGCCTGTTATCTTAAAAATAAGTCAAGAAAAGCAAGGAAACATTTTTAGAGAAAGGAAGACTTAAGAGACATAAAAAATAAATGCAGTTTATGGTCCTCGATTAGATCCTGGATCAGAAAGAGAAAGAGAAAAAGAAAAACCTTTAGTTACCTAGGAGAACATTTGTAAATGTGAATATGGATTATATTAAATAATATATTATTAATGTTAAATTTGTTGAATTTGATCATTGTATTGGGCTCAGTAAATTCTGACAAGGTAAAAATAATAATATATTTCTTCCATATGCTCCTCTAATTTTCCTCCTTGTTCTAAGTTTTAGGGATGAAGGGTTATGATACCTGCCAGTTACTTCAGCTGGGTCATGAAATAATAATATTAACAATTTGCCATCTATATGAAGGGTGTATGGCTCTTCAGGGTATTTTTTATAAACTTTTTGGATTTGGATTTTTGAAAATTAAAATTTAAAGAAGAGCATAGTACTGCTGTTGAATGAATATGTGTGTTAATTACACCTATTGCAATTAGGGAAAAAAAGCCTATTTATAAATAAGACCTACATATTTTTGTATATGTCTTGTTTATGTTTATATGAGTAAGAGCTTTAGCATTGCTTACATCTAAAGGTGAAATATAGTAAGTAGATAGATAGATGATAAATAATTGTATAGCATTGTTTTATTTGTTGCACTAAGCATGTATCACTTTTTAACTTAAAAAGTATTAGCAACAATTATAAAATTTAGAATAAAATAAAAGTCTTAAAACACAATAGCAATTAAAAATCATCCTAGAAGCAGTTGATCTAAATGATGAAAACTGAATAATGGGAATAATGCAGAGAGACTTCTTCCAGGATACAAAGGAAAATGTGATAAAAAATGAAAATGATAAAAGAAACATTAAAAAAAAAAGAATAGGGATGACTGGGTGTCTCAGTCGGTTAAGCATTCTGCCTTAACTCAGGTTATGATCCCAGGGTCCTGGGATCGAGTCCTGTATTGGTCTCACAGCTTAGCGGGGAGCCCGCTTTTCCCTCTCCCTCTGCTGCCCCCCTGCTTGAGTTCTCTCTCTCTCTGTCAAATAAATAAATAAAATCTTTAAAAAAATAATAATAAAGAGAAAATAAAAATGTAGTCTATTTATATTACTAAGGAAAGGACAACTGAATAAAATACAAACTAATCAAAGATAAGACATAAGAGAACTTTCTTGAGGTAAACACAATTCTGAATGTACAAATTTAAAAGGCTCATTACGTTCTAGAGTGGGTCAATGAAAAGAAATACAGACATATCTTGGAACTCTTATTCTTAACCTCATCTATATAATCTTGTCCTTTGAGAAAAGCATTAAAATGTCACATAATGAGCTATTATATAAATGGATTCCCCCCCTTCATATTTTGACTGGCTTTCATACAGTCAAAGGAAGAGGAATCACCTTCACAAGTCTTCAGAATAGACTGCACCAAAAACAGCTCAGACAAGGAAGAGTCTACTCCAAGTATCCTTGCCTCAGGAATGCATTTTGTAAAGTAATAATCCTGAGAACCAGGAAGTTGTCTTTGTATGTATTATATATTCTTCACTGTGTGGTTTCACTTGGGCCTATTTTCTATTCTTCTATCTTTGGTAAAGACAGATGGGGGTGCCTGGGTGGCACAGCGGTTGAGCGCCTGCCTTCAGCTCAGGGCGTGATCCCGGCGTTATGCGATCGAGCCCCACATCGGGCTCCTCTGCTGGGAGCCTGATCTTCCTCTTCCACTCCCCCTGCTTGTGTTCCCTCTCTCACTGGCTGTCTCTATCTCTGTCAAATAAACAAACAAACAAATAAATAAATAAATAAATAAATAAATAAATCTTAAAAAAAAAAAAAGACAGATGACAATTGATCATATAGTTGAAGACTTCTTGAGATACCCTCCAGCCCTCTAGTTCCAGATTTTTAATCTTTCATCACGTATCTCTTTCTCCAAAACTTTATATACAGTGTTGGGATGTTTTGAGACAACACAAACAATCAGCTCAACTGTATCTACAAATACAAATCATGTAAGATTGACAAAAGCCCTTGTTCACCATTGCTAGGGATTTTTTTTTTTTAATGTCAAGTTTCCATGAGCACAAATAAAAATGAAAAACAAAAACTACCTGGTTCAAAAGGATCTCTTAGCCTCAAATTGCAGAGTGATGGAGACTGCCCTGAAAATATAGGGGTGAGGATACCCTACCAGCTCTCTCTCTCTTTTTTTTTTTTTAACAAAGAATTTCATCTGGGGGAAAAAAAAAGTTAAGTAAGTTCTAAATGTATATCCTTTTCATTCCTTTATCATTTTCTGTTTTGGATTCTTATCAGATGAATGTGATTCATCTCTGCTCACTGTGCAGCAGTTTCCAGTGATTCAATGAAAATGAACGGTAAGAATCAAGCAGCTGAGAAGAATGGGACACCATTTCATTTATTCCCCTCACTAGATTTATTTTCCCCAAATCTCCTCTACAGCCATAAGGGCCTTTGGCAGAAACACAAAACTCTTAGGAGAGCCATAGTGCTTTTCTAAATCTCCACCATGGTATTCATAAACAATTTTCATATGTGAGCGTAGACTATTTACCGTCTGTTGTTTTCCAGTTCTCAAGTTAAAATTTAATTACCACCACAACTTAAGTTTGCATTTTTCAATTCTCTCCCTCTATTCTTTCTGGCATTTTACATAGAGTTCCAGTACCTTAAGATGAATACTCAGATGGAATTAAGAGAAACCACCATTAACATAAATAGTAGTTTTTAAAAATTGCTTCACTGGATATAATTGATATACATTAAACTGCACATATATAAAGTATAAAACTTAATACATTTTTACATATGTATAATCTGGGAAAGCATCACCATAATCAAGAAAATATTTATCATCCCCAAAGGTTTATGCCTCATTACAACCACTCCCATCCTAACTTCCCTCTCCTCTGTTCCTGGGCCACTGCTGATCTTCTGTCACTAGACGTAAAGTTGCATTTTATAGTTTCATAGAAGTAGAATCATATACCATGTATTCTTTTTGTGTCCTTTCACTCAGCTTAAATTGTTTTCAGATTCACACACAGTATTGCATATATCAATATTTTATTTCCTTTTATTGTTAGGCAGTATTTCATTGCATAAAAGTAAAAATTTTTTAATTCATCTGCCTCTTAATGCAATTAGGTAGTTTTCTAGTTGTTGGTCATTACAAATAGAACTGCTATGAATATATGTCTTTGTATACATATAGTTTCATTCCTCTTAGGCAAATATCTAGAAGTGGAACAGTTTGGTCATATGGGAGGTTTAACCCGGAACATTTTCAGAAATGGTCAACCTGTTTACAAAAAGATTATTCCATTTTACATTCCCACCAGCAGGGGATGAGAGGCCCAATTGCTCCATTTCCTTACCAACAATTAGTATAGTAAGTCTTTTTAAGTGTGTCTATGCTAATAGGCTGGTAGAGTGTCTCACTGGGCATAAACTTGTTTCCTCATAACTAATGATGTTGAAGATTTTTATCATCTATTGCTTTGCTGTCCATATATCTTTTTTGATGAAGTGTCTGTTCAGAACTTACTAATTTTTGTAAAAAATATTAGGTCATTTTCTCATCACTGAGTTGAGAGAACACTTTATATTATAAAGACCTCTTTACATTATACACATAAATTCTATGCCAGAGATAGGATTAGCAAATATTTAATTTCAGTATGTGGCTCATCTTTTCATTCTCTTAATTGAGTCTTTTTTCTTTTTTTTAAGTTTTTATTTATTTATTTGACAGAGAGAGACAGCCAGCGAGAGAGGGAATACAAGCAGGGGGAGTGGGAGAGGAAGAAGCAGGCTCCCAGAGGAGGAGCCTGATGTGGGGCTCAATCCCAGGACTCTGGGATCACGCCCTGAGCCAAAAGCAGACGCTTAATGACTGAGCCACCCAGGCGCCCCTAAATTGAGTCTTTTAAGTGTTTAATCTTTAGAGTAAACAAATTAATTTTGATGAAGATCAATTTATAATTCTTTTTTTTTTTTTTCCTTTTGTGGCTCATGTCATTGGTGTTGTATATAAAAAATCTTGGCTGTTTTCCCTTATTTCTGAAAACTAGTTTGCTTCACTGATCAATTCATGCCTATGTCACATTGTCTTGATAACTATGTTTTTAAAATTATTCTTAAAATCATGAAGTGTTATATGCACAACTGAGGCTTTTTTTTTAAGTAATTTTGGATATTGTAAGTCCATTATATTTCCATATGAATTTTAGAAGCAGCTTGTCATTTTCAATAAGAACAAGCCTGCTGGGCTTTTGATATGGAATGTATTGAATCTACAGATAAATTTGGGGAAAATTAATATCTTACCAGTATTCAGTCTTCTGACACATGAACATAGTCTGTCTCTCCAGTTGGTTAGACATTCTTCACTCTCAGTAATGCCTTTTAATTTCCAGTGTATGGATCTTGCACATAGTTTTTTTTCAGCTTCATTCCTAAATATTTCAAGTTTTTGATGTTATCATAAATAGTATTTTTAAATTCAAATTGTGGTTACTTATTGCTAATATCTAGAAATGCAATTCATCTTTGCCTATTTATCTTGTATCGTTCAACCTTGTTAAACCTGTCATAAGTTGGAGAGTTTTAAAAATTTCATGTATTCTCTATATAGGTGATCATATTGTCTGTGAATAAAGGCATTTTGTTCCTTTCCATGTTCCTTTCCAAGCATGCCCTTCCATTTTTCTTGTTTTATTGAGCCAGCTAGAATCTACAGCAGAAAGATAAATAGACATGGTGAGAGTGATACTTTTAACTTGTTCTGATCTTAAGGGGAAACTGTTCATTTTTCACTCATTAAGTAGATGTTACCTGTCTTTTTTTCATATGTGGTCTGTATCAAATTGAGCATATTCCTTCTGATTCTTACTCTATTATGATTATTCATTAAAAATGAATGTTGGATTTTGTCAAATTCTTTTTGTCTTTGAAATAATCATATAATTTTTCCTTTTAATTTGTTAATATAGTGAATTGTTTATTTTATCATTTATTATATTGATTTTTAAATGTCAAAACAACCTTGCTTTATTTGATTATGATGCATTAGTCTTTATATATATATTATACTTAATTTGCTTAAATTTTGTTTAGAAGTTTTATGTCTATTTTCATGACAGAAGCAGCTTGATAATATTCTATTTTTGTAGTGTCTGTTTTTTTCTTTTTTTTGTATATGGGCAATGTTTGCCTCAGAAACTGATCTAGAAAGCATTTCTTCCTCTTCAATATTCTGTCCATGTTTGACAGAATTTGTACTATCTCTTCCTTAAATATTGGATAGAATTCAGTAAAGAAGCCATTTGAGCTAGGCTTTCTATTTGTGAGAATGTTTTTCACTACCAATTCAATTCCTTTCATGGCTTATCTGTTTCTTCTTGAGTGAGCTTTGGTAGTTTATGTCTTTCAATAAATTTGTGCATTTCATCTAAGATATCAAAGTTATTTGCTTGAAAGTGTTAATAATATTTTCCTATTATACTGTTAATATTTGTGGACTCTCTAGTGATGCCACTTCTGTCATTCCTCATACTGTGATTTCTTTTTTTTTTTTTTTCCCAGACAAGTCTGGCTGAAGTTTTAAGTTTATCCATCTTCTCAAAGAACTAGTTCTTAGTTTCACTGACCTTTTCTGTTGTTGAGTTTTCTTGCTCCCTGATTTCCTCTTTAATCTTTATTATTTCCTTCCTTCTGATTATTTTGTTCAACGACTGAAGATTTATGTCCTCTTACCCCCAATTCTTATTTTGACTGAAATCCTAACCCCAGACTTACTGGTATTAGAAGGTGAGAGCTTTGGGAGGTGAGTAGGTGGTGAAGGTGGAGGCCCCACGAATGGGTTAGTGCTTCCATAAAAGGGACCACAGAGAGCTCTTTCACCTTCTTTCTATCATGTGAAGATACAATGAGGAGCCAGCTGTCTACAACCCAGAAGACAGTTCTCACCAGAACCTGCTTAAGTTTTAGTCTCATATACTTCCTCAGCAAGAAGCCATCATTTAGTGACAGTACAACTTTTTAAATCTCAGTGTCACCATGCCGTGCTCCCTCCTTGTTCTCCCTGTTCCATTCTCCCACATCTCTTTCTTTTGTAGACTCTATGGTAGTAACTAAAGGTATTGCTGGTGATTACACTCTCCCCCCAACCCCCACCCCCACCCCCACCCCCCCATCCTTATAGCTCCGCCACATCTGCTGTATGGCAGGATCCAGGGGGGAGGCACAGGAGCACTTCCCTGTCAGGGAATGTCCTGCCCATTCTTCTCCATCTTATCACTGTCATCAAAGTTCATTGTAAGAGCAGTTCAAGGCTGAGCATTTCTTTTAGCTGCATCTATATCCTTCCTAGTTTTGTGGAGCTTTGTGTTAGCTTCTTGTTTTACCTCAGTTTCCCTGTTGGGTAGATATTCTTCATGATCAGTGGTTTAGATTTTGATAATTTCTTTTCTTTCTTTGAATACAGAGTTTGATTCTTTTCATTGTATTCTTATTTTGTTGTATTTAATGAGACTCAGGGGGATGGGAGTGGATTAAAAATATCTATCATCATTCAAAGCTAGAGTATATCTTAAGGCTTTATTTGATACATTTTTGTACTTTAATTCATTTTCAAAGGGCAATATTATCTCAGACAGTGTCCTCAAATATTAAGCAACAGTTAAAAATTATGTTAATAGCTAGGTTTGTTTAGTGCTATGTGCCAGTCACCGCATTAACTGTTTTACCTGCATTACCTCATTTAATTTTTTTTTAAAGATTTTATTTATTCATTTGACAGAGACAGAGACAGCCAGCGAGAGAGGGAACACAAGCAGGGGGAGTGGGAGAGGAAGAAGCAGGCTCACAGTGGAGGAGCCTGATGTGGGGCTCGATCCCATAACGCCAGGATCACGCCCTGAGCTGAAGGCAGACGCTTAACCGCTGTGCCACCCAGGTGCCCCTACCTCATTTAATTTTTAATAATTCCAATAGCATCAGCATCCTCATTTCATATTCACAAAAATGTGAAGGTGATGTGATGATTTAGTGGAAATTGCACATTTGGCAGATTGATTAGCTATGTTTAGAACTTCTTGGTGTTACTGTTTAGATTGTATTCTAACCTCAACTTTATATTGTCTTTTGCATGATTCAAGGAAGTATATCTATAATTGCCTTAAGTTAGACATTCTCAAATCTCAAATAAACTTAATTTATATTAAGTTTAATTAATTCAAAAAAGACTTTTGGAGGACTAGGATACAGATATAGCAAAATCAAACTAACCATTCTCATATTAACCTCATATCCCCCAGGTTATGTCCCTACCTCCTTTAAACAATTCACTGTTAATGAGATTAACCAAATCAGAAATGAGTGAGTCCTCATTTATATTTCATCCCTCTGGAGTTCAGAGAGGAAATCTGTAGCACAAATCTGCTGTTTACATGGGTAGAAAAATTATAGCACAAATCTGCTTCTTTAGGTAAGTGGAAAATTAAGAAAGAATTAAGCTAAGTAAATACAACAATGGAAGACAAGGACTTTAAATTCTTACTACAGTAAAATCTCATTAATTCAAAATAATCCAGATTTCTTAATGATTTTCATATGGGCTTTATTAAAGCTCACCTTTATTTTTAAATTATAGGAATTGCTGAGCAAATTAACTTTCAAATAAGCTTGTAGCATTTCACAATGCTCAACTTCATAGAATAAACTATTTTCAAGTACTTGAATATCATTTAAAAAATTTTTTTATTTTGAATTTTTTTATTAACATATAATGTATTATTAGTACAGGGGTACAGGTCTGTGATTCATCAGTCTTACACAATACACAGCGCTCCCCACAACACATATCCTCCCCAGTGTCCATCACCCAGCCACCCCATCCCTCCCACCCCCCCCTCCCACTCCAGCAACCCTCACTTTGTTTCCTGAGATTAAGAGTCTTTTATGGTTTGTCTCCCTCTCTGGTTTCATCTTGTTTCATTTTTTCCTCTCTTCCCCTATGATCTTCTGCCTTGTTTCTCAAATTCCATGTATCAGTGAGATCCTATGATAATTGTCTTTTTCTGATTGATTTATTTTTCACTTAGCGCAATATCCTCTAGTTCCATCTACATCATTGGAAATAGCAAGATTTCTTTTTTTTTTTTTTGATGGCTGCATAATATTAAATATCATGTTTTAAAGTAAAATAATACTGAATGAATTTTCTGGTCATGGTAGCTGCTATGTCAGAACCTCTACTACTCTGTAACTTCTTTGTGTCTCTCCATTTCTTTAAATCCCTCTGTGTACGTAATAGTGAAACGAACAACCCTGTCTCCTTGGAAATATGTAACCCAAGGTTTTTATTGACTCAGAAAAATTTAATTACAAGCATTTTATATTCTACAATGAGATTAACATGCAATAATTCTTGTCTCTCTGCAAGAAAATAGTGCTCATATTATGAAAATTCTCTTTAATGATCAGTTCTGTCTCAATGCAGCATAGTATGGTGTGTTTTTGATGTTTACATGGCCTCAGCTGACATATATCAGGAACAGCGGTCCGTGTACAGGTATTTCTGCAGGAAGGGATGAAGCAAGCAAGAAGCAGGAGAATAATTTTGTAAACTTCCACTTAGTAGTCTGAGACATACATTCTGGAGCCAATAATCCAGACAGGGACTTCTATGTAGACATAAATCACTGTAAGTCAGAACATTTGTACACTGGGTACATTTGTGTTATTTAATAGTACCTTGGGTAAACTGCTTCATCAACTGAGTTTTTGGTTTTCTCAATTTATTTAATAAACAAGAGATCAAACTAAAAGTACATATTTTATTTTTCTGTTATTTTGTCAATTTGTCACTTTTTAAAAGTGAAAATGTTGATGTGTTAATTCATAAGCTAGGAAAGAAGAATAATGCCACACAGAAATCAGACTTTCATATTCACAAAAGTTTGGGGCAACTACTGACTTCTATAATCTGTAGCCTGCCTGGTGGTGTAACTCATCTTCAATCTCCACGATAAGCAAAATGCATGTTAGGTCATTCTGCTTAGTTAGATTTTTCTAATCTGCCAAAGGACCACTTCATTACTAATGATTTGTGTCCCTACTAAAGCGCATTCATGCTTAGAATATTGCTATAATGTATTGACAAAGGATTTTATTGCTGCCAGTGTGCTAATTGAAACTCTTTATATCACAGTTAAATAAAACAAAATTGAATAAATCCAGCATGGTAATCTGACCAATAAAATTTCCCATATATTGCTGGCCTTCAAATCCATGCAATTAAAAAACAACAGAAAGGTAGGAAAATATCTCCATAATAAAGAAAAAAGAAAATGTTCAAAAATGATTTCATAACCATCCATGCTATTTCGGATGGAATATGCAATTATTGAGATTCCTATTCATATAAAAATATAAAAAGTATATATTTCAAGATCTAAAATAAAATATCTCTAATATATTGAGCCAGAAGAAATATATATACATGCATTCAAGACATGTTAATTGAGCATATATAACTTTGCAGGCTGTAGCTATAAGCAAAACGTACAGAGTTCTTCTCATGGAACTGCTGGGATAATGAGTAATACTGGTATATAAACAAATAATTAAAATGCAGCTTCTTGTAGACTGTGATGGGGAGGACTTTGGGAGCATAGAAAGGAGCACTTAATCAGATCTGGTTGGAGAATAAGAGCACAGGGAAGAAACTGGTCAACAGGTCAATAATTGATTTCTAAAGGGACATCTAAAGAAAGAGTGGTAATTAAACAGAGAAGGAGGAAGTGGGAAGAATGTTGAAAAGAGGTGTAAGGGAAACTCAGTGCGTTCAAGGACCTGACAAAGGGGAGATGAATTTAGATTTGAATGGGTAAGAGCTCAGTTAGGAGAGTTGAGTGTGTGCAAGTAAGGGAATCTTTCCAAAGTTGCCGTTTTCCACATAAGGCAAGAGACAGAGCAGAACTAGTATAGTAAGAAACTCTAAATAATGTGAAAATAAAAATAAATGCCTAGCATTTTTTGCCTGACTACATCCAAAAGGACCACAGGAAGCTTATAATAAATAGGATCAGTACAAGTGACCTATTGAAATAAGGCCGAAAGAATAAGGGCAAGAGCCAACTCTGGTTAAAAATGGTTACACACAAAAACAAAGGAGTAGATCATGATAAATTATTGCACGTTGACATTTGAATTAGTTTGAGTTTCCTAGTACTTTAGCTAAAAGGGGAAATATAACTTCATTGCTTAATAACGAGACATTACCCCACCTTAAGCATTGAATGCCAAGATGCATACAGAAATATAAAGCAAAACCGAAATATTGTATTTCTATATCTTTACAGAAGTATTAAGGAGCAGTGAAAAATAGAGTGGTCCATTTCTAAACTGCATCTGTGACAAATAAACAGAGATAATTTTGCTGTCCATTTCTTATGTGATTGTGATTATAGCGAAATAGGTGGTCCTATTTCTAGACATATTTCCACGAGGAGCCAGAACAATCCACTTGTATAAACTTCTAGTTGGAGAAATTTGATACAGGACTACTGTTAGGTAATAGAAAAGAACGTATATGTTTCCTAAACTAATACCCACTTAAAATCATACAGAAGTGAATTACCTCAATGAATGATGAGTCTCAGAATGCCTGTTTGGAGTGGATCATTAAGAAAAAATAGAAGAGCTAAGGAAGAAGCACCCCAGCAGATGTGAAAATCACCCTCCTCTAGCCTGGCACAGATTACTGCATACAAAATATCTGTCAAAGTTACTATTTTTAAAATGTTTATTTCTAAGTCAAATAAACATTGTGATCTGAACTATGATTTAGACTGTAAGTACTGAAAGGTCAGGAGCTGTATCTACATCAGCTTAAATATAGAACCCTAATCCCACAGCAGGATTTAAGAGAAGTCCTGAAGTTCCACGTGTACTGGGTAAAACCACTGTTCCTCTCCCACATGTTCACCTCCGTGTGGAACTCTCTGTCAAGGAGCTCACTCAGAATAGGCAATTCATAATTCAAGTTGATAGTCTCCTTCCACTAAGGGACCGTTAGTACTTATCCCCATATGAGGTACATATTTCTTTCTTCAGTGTTGAGTAGAACCCCAAGCCTTTCAAGTCACCCTCTCCACTCAGATGTTTAATCCCCTGCATTCTGCCCATCCAGTCCACCTCACTCAGCCACCTCTATTGTGCCCACCCCCTCCACTCTCACTTGTCGAACTCTTGTTTGAATTCTTTCCTTCGCTTCTCTCCAATCCTGTTTATTAGATAGTAGAGAAGACCAGAGGTGAATTTCCCTGCCCAATTCACTATCCCACTTTCTGAGATCACTACCTCAGTTCTCTTCATAAAACTCCAATGCCACCTTCTCCTTTCCCACTTTCAGTTGATAATCTTGCTTCCTATTTCCCCAACCCAAGAGAACAGAAGCAACTGGATGAGAACCCAATCATCCTTTCATGTCCAAATCTAATAACTCTCTGCATCTGTACCTACATCTTCCTTCCTTCTCCTATGATGGGTGACTATGCATCTGTACCTACATCTTCCTTCCATCTGCTATGATGGGTGACTATGCCATGGACAGCTCTTCCACTTGTGTACTTGATCCATTCACATCTTCATTCAGGGCTTTTGCTCCAATATATATGCCACTCCTAATCTTCAGCATCCATATATTCTTCTCCACTACGGAGTTCCCATTAGAAAATACTTTTCCTGTAAGAAGTTCCAACTTAAAAATAATTCTCATCCATTTTGCCTATTTTTTATCACTTTAATTCAATCCACAGGTCTCTTATTAATCAACTACCTACAGCACTTGCATCATCTGTTTTATTTCATGCAAGCGTCTCTCAGTTTAATTTTTAGGCCTCATTCTCTCCTAGCATTTTTCTTCATGAAATGGTCACTCTCCTCCTTTTTGCAGATCTCCTTCAGACATTATAATTCTAAAGAGCCCCAGGAAAGAGTCCTTAAGTCTCTTCTTTTCTCCATCTCCATTCTCTCCTAAAGGGATATCATTGAGCCTCCTGCTTTAAATATCATTGTATTTCCCAATTTGTATTTCCAGACCTGACCACTCACTTGACCTCTAACTTGTATATCCAATTGCCTACTTGAAATACTCTCTTGGAGACCTAATAGATACCTTAAAGTGAAATATCCAAAATATTAACTCTTAGTTATATCAAAGTCTAGATCAAAGTCTTCCTCAACATTCCCCCATCAAATGTGTTAACCAAGCCAAAAACACAGATGTTTTTCGTTCATCAGTTCTTCTTATCAGAAAATTCTGTTAACCAAAACATTAAGAAATATTCTCAATCAAATCATTTTTTACTTGGTGACTCCTGCCAGAGTCCAAGTCATTATCATCTTTCACCTGGACCAACATGTTATCCTCCAGTTTTCTGCTTTCAGAATCTATTCTCAACATAACAGATATTTTTTTCCAAAATATTATAAAAGATATAAGACACAAGAATCTAGAATTTAAAAAAGGAAGCTTTGTGCACTCATCACTCACACTAATTAAAAAGAAAAATTATATTTCATCAGATTTTTATGAGGGAAATAGAACATTATAATTATGAATATCCAACAATATAATTTTTTAAAATTTTGCATGTTTATTTTCAAGTGAGATTGGCTATGATTTTCACTTTCTACTACTTTTTTCCCACTTTCTACTATTCTATGCTAACTTTGTTAAGTATTGCCGGATTAAAACATGAATCTGAAAAAGAATTCTATTTTCTATGCTTTCCAACATTTAAAATATAATAGAAGTTAGTTGGCTCTTTAACCTTTGAAAGAAAACTGACACTGTTTGGAAGTTGTTTTTTGATAGAATTTTCAAGGTCATCTGTATTTGAGTCCTCAGGTGTTCTACTTCACAAGCTGATTTTGTTTATTCATATTTCACACAAAATCCCTTTTTTTTCCTAGATTTTTTAAATGTATTAACATTTCAGCCTGAAGATTTTTATTTGGTATTTAAAAAATCTTTCAAATATGTTTATCTTTTTCTCAATTATTTTTCTTTTAAAAACCTTCCTTATTTCCAATATTACCTTTTTACAATTTCTTTTTGTCTTGATTACACCTGCTAGGTATATATGGATGGTATTACTCTCTTCAAAGAAAATATTAAATGTCTTCATCAGTTAAGTACTTAGGCATTCTTGTTTCCTAAATGCTTAGTTTCTGCTATTCAGAGTCTTAATTCCGACTTTTTTTTCCTATTTTGTTTGACATTATATTTCTAATTTCTTGAGTTAACTATACAGTTCATTATTTTCCTTTTACTTGCAAAACCGTGGGAACATTTAAGACACATCACATTTTCTGCCAGCTACAGTATCAGCTAAACATCATCAAATAAAATATAGTGTTTGTACTGTAATTATTTTCTAAATAGACTATAATCACACCACACTTTTATTTCCGTTTTAACCCAGGATTTAAGGCAATGTTCTCTACTTTTCAAGTTTTAAATTTTAAAATGTTAATGTCTAGTTTTATAGTTTGGTGGTCATAAAATGTGACCTCTGCTATTTCTACTTGCAAAATTTGTTGAGAATTTCTTTGTGGCCTGCAAAATATAATTTTGTAGATGTTCCATAGACACTGGGGAATAAAGAACATCTTCAGCTTACAGAATACAAATTTGAGTGTCTTACTGTTAAATTAATAATATTATGTTATTCTGATCTTCTGAATTAAGTTTAAATATTTTCTGTGTTTGTGGCACAGTTTATATGCCAGAAAATTTGGCAGTGCATTTAAAAAGATGAAAGGATTGAAAACAACATAACAGCTTTAATCACTGTACTTTTACCATTACATTTGAGCAATATCCCATATTGACAAAATGGGATTATAGTAATCGCAAAGATTTATTGAGTGTTTACTATGTGGCAAGCACAGCCCAATGCAATTCACATGCACTGAATCCATGCATAAGTCACCTGTGAGCTGAGTACTAATATTAGTTCTGTTTTAAAGATGAAAAAGAATGAGGCACAGAGGTTAAGCATGGTTGTCTACAAATATTAAAAAATGTAATGATCTTATCACTTATTGTTTCTTGCTAAAATAGAGATAAATGGAGAAATAAGATATGTTATTAAAATTTTTTGAAAACTGGGAAATACGATTCATTCATTCACTTTTTAATGTACCAGATATTTATCAAGTACTCATTATGTGCTCAGAATTGTGTTATGTCTTAGAGACACAAAATTAATATAAAAGCATCCCCACCATCAGAGAGCACACAGAAAGAATGTAAAAGAGAGATTACTGCTTTGAATTACCAGGGTTGCTGGGAATGGGAATTGCAATGAGAAGGCAGGACCACAATATAACTTCTTTCTTCACCTCCCCTCCTTTGTAAGATTTCAGACAAAGTTCACTTCTCTGTCTTTCTCTCCTCCCCCCCTTCCCTCTCCTCTCCCTTTCTCTGTCTCCCTTCTTCTTCTCTCTCTGTCTCTCTCATACGCACTTTCTTGACTATCTTTCAAGTAATTGTCAGGTTTGTGGGTCATGTGTAAGCTGAACCAAGGAAATTTTCCTTATTTCTGTTGTCTAATAAATCTCAGCAGCCTCAGATAGCTAAAGGTAAGTGGAGGATTTGCATCTCCCTGTAATAGCTTCCCTACTGGGGGGTACTGCCAAACATCCAAACATTTATCAGCAACATACACACATTTATAAACTAATTTTCTAATTTACCCACTCTCTTTCCACAGACACTTAGGGAGGTGTACCTCAAGACTGGTGCTCGATCTGAGGCCGGGATCAGCCAACATGGGTCAAGTAACAGTTCTGCACAAACTGAAGTGCACTGAGCCAAGTGGGGATATACAGGCCCAAACAGAATGTAAGTGCTATTCGGATGGTCCTGGCCATCAGATGATGCAAAGTTGGTGGCACCTACGCAGTGTTTCTGGGTAAACATTGCTACTGGATGCCACTTGTTTTGCTAAAGAAAATTAATTCTGACAACTGTATACTAACTAAAAACAAAAACAAAATCACTCCCCAAAACTCTGGTACACATTTCAAGAATAATATTTCAAATGTTTCCATAACCATGTTTGCATTGTGGATTCTAAATTTTTTTCCAATGCTGAGTTGCCCTCAGGTATGGATTAAAGTTGCCTTCCACACATAAATGTCGTGTTTATAATGACACAGGCTAATGTCAATGATCATATGCATGGTCAACCTGGAAGGAAAACAGTTTAAACAATTTCATACCCTCTCAGTTCTCGGTTGGCTACTATAACTGTTCAAGCAGTGCGACAGGAAAATAGACAAACTTTCTTCAGAGGTTCAAAGGATTCTCTCGTCAACTTCAGGTAAGAGGAGGAGAGGAAATAACAGGCTTCTCTGCCTTGTTGATTAGCAACTATAGTTTATCAGAGAAACTATCAGAGATTTTTTTTTAAAAGCAAATTAGGAAAAAGTGTTGGAAACTCTAAGCTGTTTATAATAAAACTTTGACAATACAAAATTCAGAATACGACCTTAGGAATGAAAGTGAGTGGCATGAAAATAGCAATAACTTATCTGTCTGTGGAAGTGTATACAGAAAAATGTTCTAGTCAATCCAAAAGGAACATGTCTCAACTCAACATCCCTTTAGCAATATTCCAAAGATGTGCCTGACCACTCCAATGCAATGTTTCAGGAGGGGAATGGTGAGAGCAAACAATTCAAAGTGTAAAGGGAGAATGATTTTACGTAATTTCGGCTAACATTTTTCTTTTGTTTTTCACTTGTGAAATTTTCTAAATATATATAATCATGTAACCGCATTGACAGGGACCTTCCTAGAGCCTTCGGAAGGGCTCATGTAGCTGAGGGGTCCTGACATTTAAGATTTATATTTTCATGGTAAATCTCCCTATTCCTGAATAAAGAAAGTGGTTGTAATATCTTCTAGGTATTAGCTCTGTTGTTTCTAGTATAAGATAAAAAACTTTACTGCTGATTTGTTTAAATATTTTTATTATACCTGGGACATATATTTACAAGACAAATAATTATGTAGTCATAAGTATTTTTTTATGTATACTCCAGAGTTTAAGTTCCCACATGCACAGAATATGAAGTGTGCGTTTTCTAAGTTTCCACACTTAGAAGGTGGTACTCCATAGATATTATGCAGTTTGTAGCCAATGAGTATGCAATAAATATTGGCAGGGTAACTAAATGGAAAAAGCAACTGGAAGGAAATTTTCTAACGAAATTTCTGTAACATCCATAACAAGCTGTTGTTTGTAGCAGGTTTTTAATAGATTTTTCTGCTTTATTGAACTCATTGGTTGCATTTGCCCAGGGTACACGCTATTCATGTAGAGAGCTATATTCAGAACTATTTGTGGACCTTTGTGAATAATGCTAGTTCCATTTTTTTTAATGAATTGGAAAAGCTTTCGTTTTTGTGGGTGATCAACTCCTCACCCCCTTTTTTTTTTACCTCTTTGAAAGGTAAGTATAGCTGAAGAAAATGGTTTCTACTCCTTAGAGAAATACTTACCATATTTTAAAGGTTGCCATCTATGAAGTTGAATAAAAACATATAAGAAACTTTAGGTTATATGATGCTGACCTTTCTTAGGAGTGAAGAATGTCAGTGAGGGTTTCTCACTCAGGACACAAAATTATGAATGCAAGTGAATGGATGGAAAATAGCAATTACTTATCTGTATGTGAGCATGTACACACAAGAAATTGTCCTAGTATATCCCAAAGAAACATGATGGTCTCACTAGGCTAGACTCCAGAATTCTGAAATCAAAGAGTTGGGAGAGCTGGTTCCTTCTGAAACTGCGAGGGAGAATTAGTTGCATGCCTCTCTCCCAGATTCAGGTGTTTCTTGATTGTAAGAATTAAGTGCTTTATATTGGATTAAGGCCCATCCTAATGACTTCAGCTTAACTTGATCATGTGCAAACACCTATTTCTAATTAAAGTCATATTTATAGGTACTGAGAGTTAGGACATTGACGTTTTTGGGGAAGACGCAATTCAACCCATAAAAGCATATGGCTTCTTTAACCAAGGGCATGTGGGTAGAAGCACCAGCATGCTGGTTATAAGCCTAGCTAAGCAAAAGGCTTCACGTGTTTATACCCACTCTTACATCTCTAGCATTGCAATGGGAAGCACATAGGTTTCTGGGACAGTAAGAGAATGAGAGAAGGAGTATGAGGTGGGACTGAGACATCTCTGCCACCACAACTGAAAACAGCTACACATTCACACCCAGACTAGATCACCTGAATCACAGCTACTTTGCCAATGTAAGAACAAAACTAAATGTTGTTTTAAGCTACTGAGTTTGAGTATGGTTTGCGTTGCCTCAATTTGTAGTAATAGCTAACTGATAACAACTAAACTCTAAATTGTTCCTCTACTAAGTTTACTTACAGATTTGATGTCAGAAGATTTAATGCATGTTATTTCAATATAATAATGCTTATTTCTCCTACTTTCCTATATCTTTGGGGGACTTTTCTTAATAAACTTTGCAAACCGTAAAACCAGTAACAAGTATGGAGAGGGAATTTTTCGGTTTTATACATCTAAAACACTTAGAAAGAGAAGAGATGTACATGATTCATTGCATTCACAAGTGTTTTGTTCGGCTGTCATCTTAACATACACCCTCACTCTAACTCTAAACCCAGTCGTACTAAAGAGAGTAACTATTTAGCTAGAAGATAGTCATCTAAGCTCTCCACCCCTTTCCCACTAGGCAGAATATGCAATTCTGAAAAATAGAGGAATGTAGAATATTCAAGAAGCTAAAATTTGAGTGGCAGTTTGATTTTTAAGGATATAGAACTTATACACAGAGCCATGGTTGGTTTTTCATCCCTAGAACAGCACTTCCCTCTTGAGTCATCCTAGCCAGAATATTTTTACATGAATTTCTGGAAAAGAAGACATAACATAATAATTATAAGCTAAGAAGCCAAACACAACTGCATGTGTACTCAATCTACTGGCGGGAAATGACCATAAAGGATATGCTTAAACTCAAAGATTTTCTCTTATGCATAGACAGGACTGGAAGTATCAGTTCCGATACCTGAAGTAATAGATTAGTTTAAATCTGGAATGCAACTGAGTCTAAATACAAAGTTATCTTTATGTTACTACCAATAAAAACTTCAATCTATTTATTATTGTCAGTCTCTGTTATTAAAATCAAGAACATGGAAAAATCAACACCCATTATTATCTTTTGTGCTTTAGCATTACTTCACATTGTCAAGTTTAACTTGCCCCTATCTGGTAGCTAATAACTCTCTCCATAGCTATGAAAATGTAACTGCCCTTTGAGCACTTTTGCATATGTTTTAAATCTCACATATGTCATGTGACATATTAAATTCAACATGCTTTAAATTGACCTCTGCAATATTGTGATTTATGAGAAATATAAATATTTGGTCATTCAGATGACAAAAATATATTTCTCATATATAGTTGGTCTTCTTCCATAGTTCCTGGCCAACAGGTCCTACGTCCCTTGGAATTTCCTAATCAGAAGAGCAATGGGAGCATCTTTTGTTATTTGGTCTCTGAAGATGTTCAGAGCCATAAAAATGAGACAAGTATCTTGTTATGAATAACAAGACCCCCTCACCACCACAACTGGTTTATGTTAATGAGGTAACTTCTAGAAAGCACTTAGGGATGGAGCTGGTTGCCAGGGGAACTAGCCATGAATAGAGAGTTGGAACTTTCAGTCCCAACCTCTGATTTCACAGGTAGAGAGGTGGGGGCAGGGAGAGAATGGAGCTAGAGGCTGAATCAATTACCAATGATCAATGGCCAATAATTTAATCAATCTTGCCTATGTAATGAAGCCTCCACAAAAAATGATGAAAGGAGATTTGGAGATCTTCCAACTTGGGGAGCCAAAATGCTTCCACATGTCACCATGCCAGGCCCTAAGCTCCATAAGGACAGAAGCTGATTCATTAGGGACCTTACCATATGTATCTCTTCATCTGGCTTTTGATTTTCATCCCTTAGTATCCTTTGTAATAGACTAGTAATCCAGTGATTAAATGGGTTTCTTGAGTTCTGTGATCTACTTTAGAAAATTAACTTAATCCAAGGAGAAGGTTGTGGGAACCTTTGATTTATGGCCAGTTGGTCAGAAGTACAGGTAACAACTTGGACTTGAGATTGGTATCCTGAGTTGGGAAAGGTCTTTGGAACTTCCAATTTGTAGCAGGTTGCTCAGAAACAGAAGTAACAACCTCCGCTTGTGATTAGCATCTGAAATGGAAGGCAGTCTTGTGGGACTGAGCCTTCTACTGTGGAGTCTGACGCTATCTCTGGGTAGATAGTATTAGAATTGAGTTGAATTCTTATTGGTGTGGAGAAGCCTCCACACACACACACACGTTGGAATTTGGTCCAGTTACCCATTTTCTTTCTTGAATTTTCTCTTCTTATATACATATATACAAATCAATGCCTAGTTCATTTTCTATATCAGTTTTATGAGTTAACAGCATACAGTTTTACTTCATAACACGCAAGCCAAAACCCTTGCAGTCTCAATCTTTCTTCTCTCATACAGCTTGACTATTTATCCAATCTAATCAGTAACTTATTTGTATTAATTAGTCCTCAAATATACATTTATTATCACTCTATTAATTTTTGTATGATTTTATTTTTCCTAATGAATAAAAAAGCTGATTCTTAGAAAAGAACCAAAGACCTTTAGAATTAAACACATACATATTTTTTAAAGATCCATTTATTTATTTGAGAAAGAGAGAGAGTGCAGGGGAGGGGCAGAGGGAGAGGAAGGGGATCTCAAGCAGACTCCCCACTGAGTGCGGAGTCTGACCCAGGGATCAATCCCAGGACCCCTAGATGATGACCTGAGCTGAAACCAAGAGTCAGATGTTCAACCGACTGACCCACCCAGGTGCCCCTAAAATTAGACACACATCTGCTTTTTATCCCAAGTTTCCATAATTCCTCACACAACATTAAAAAATTTCATTCTTGCCTAACTTAGCCCCAGTCTACCTTGGAAATGGCAGTCAAGTTATCACTGAAATCTAAGGCCTTGAAACCTGAATCACTATATTGTACACCTGAAACCAATATTACAACTGTATGTTAACTAACTTAAAAAAAGAGAGAGAGAGAAAGACAAGTAAAGAACAATTAGGATCAAGGAAAAGGTGATGGTGGGTAATAACCATGACACAAAGTTTATTATTGGATTTGCGGTATTTGCAAAACTAATCATTTGCATAACTATAACAGAATAGAAAATAATGTCATTTAGTTTTCTCAAACATTTGTTATACATGTTGTTTTTTTCTATATTAAACTTATTATTAATAACATTCAAAACTATCAGCAAATTGAAGAACAAGCACTTTTCCAAGACATTTTACAAAGCAAAGTTAGATGCAAATGGCAGTATGTTTAGTTAAGTTTTAATCCCATAAAAATTGATTTTTTAAAACATCCCTCAGGCTCTATACTAGTGTATAGGCACTCAGCCTGGCAAGGTCTCTCCAAAGTTTGATACAAATCAGCAAATTAAAAAATTAAAAAGCAAATAATTTGGTTTTATATAGTTCAATACTTTTTTTCATATCTTAAGCGAAAAAATAAAACAGCTGAGCTTAAAATTTGGCAGACACTCAGTCCTTAATCTAGAACATTTACTGTATTTAAAACATAAATTAAATTTCTTGCATCTGGATACATTATGAGGAACTGGATGGAATCCTAATATAACTTCTCTGGGAACAAATGAATTCCCCAAACAACTAAATCAGCCAAATGATTTTTTTTTCATAGATTTATCTTTGTTAATAAGGCAAAACAAGCATTTTCCAAGTGCAAAATATTATTTTTGCTACACATATTTTCCCTCTTACTTTTTAGTCTTGCCTACGCAGCACATGCATAAGCATTGAAGTACTTACAGGAAAAGCTTTCTCTTTATCTTATAGAGATCTACTGGTGTATGCACAAAGGCAAATCTCAGCATCCACCTCAGAACCTAGGATACCCACCTATCTCTTTGACAGATAACATTAATTAGCTTACAAAGACCGACTAGAAAGAGGAGGAGCTAAAGCACCATAAGAATTTGAAGTCCAGTATTCCACCAACTAACTGAAATGCAACAATATCTTTTACAGATCTTTGGAATTGGAATGGAATATGCTTTTCCAAACATTCATCAGTATTTATTTTGTGCATCTAATTACATGATGGGGATTATC
The DNA here is from genome assembly GCF_024610735.1 of Ursus americanus. Taxonomy (NCBI): domain Eukaryota; kingdom Metazoa; phylum Chordata; class Mammalia; order Carnivora; family Ursidae; genus Ursus; species Ursus americanus. Next base: position 62,593,249 of record NC_142129.1, read on the forward strand.
AACATCCTTTGAAAAAATAGTCAAGAAATATAAAAAGATAAAAAATACCAATGATACTATGCCTTTCCAACTAGACTCACAATTAAAATACTGTATAAAGAAGTATTCAGAAAAATGGCTACATTTAACTAACGATTGTAGAAATATAAGTAGTCTTGCTATAGGATAATTTGACAAACAAAACATGTTTCAATTATATGTAGTATTTACATTACATAATTCCATTTTATTGTTGAACACATAGAGCTGCAGAGATTTCTGTTTGTTAAAGGATTTTCTCCGTCGGTGCTCGTGGTTCTTGGTCACACCGCTTCAAAGAATGAAGAAGTAGACCAGACAGAGTGGTGGGCAGCAAAGCAATGTTTACTGAGCAATAGATAGCAAAGTGATAGTACAAAGCTCCTGAGGATGGAGGGGACCCAAGAGGTTGCCATCAGAGTTTCTAAGTCTAGGGGTTTTTATGGGCTGTTTTAATCTGATTAACCCTCCCTGTGCCTGTCACCCAATCAGGTTTTTGTCACCTATCAATCACATGGGAAAGGGTGGAGGAGGGCTCCTTCTAGGGTGGTATAAAATCCTGTTAAGGGTAGTTTCCTCTTGGGGCGTGGGGGGCTTATCCCTGCCTGCCTGCCTTCCAACTATCCATCATTGTATTGAGGGTATGTGTGTGTGTGTGTGTATATATATATATATATGAAGAAAATTGAAAAAAAATCTAAAAACAGAACCCTGTGGGACTAATTCAGAAAGTTATAAAATTATATCATAGACTAGCTTTAAAGTACAGGAAACATACTCTTTCCCCAAACTTCTTTAGTACTTGCATTTTTTTTCTCCCAAATGAAATGTATATGGTGCTCAATTCTCTAGGCAGCTAAGGGTGCTGCTTAGTTTCTCCCTACTGTAAATAGTATCTCCTGTGAGGTAACTTCTATGGAATTTAGAGGTACCCTGCAACTCTTGGATAATCACTGTTCCAGAACAGCATTTAATAAGTTTTAACAATTTTTTAAAAAACATGTGGCTAAGTAACAAACAAATCACAAGTTACAAGAAACATAAGCATATTAGTATCTGTAGAAAAAGGCAAATTTTAATAGTCGTTATGTCTTAGAGTTGACTTTTCTTTTTTTCTCAGCAAATATTTACATTCAATTCTTCTTCACGTGCCACCTTTACAGGCAGGCCTTCCCAGAGAAGCCTATTTAAAAACCCACATAATGTCAATATTCCTGACACTCTAGAATCTGCTTTACTTTCTCATTTTCCCTGTAGTACATTCTATTTTACCATATGACTGATTTATCTTATTTACTTTTTATTGTTTTTTTCCACCCTAGTAGAATAGCAGAATGTAAGTGTAAACTCCAAAGGGAGAGGATGTATTTCATTCACTGATATGTTTTCCCAGCTGAGCAGTACCTGGCACATAGTAACTTCTCAATAAATCAATGACTGAATGCAAGTTTATTTGAATTTTGTGTATTTTATTCTACAATAATTTTATAAAAGAAAAAATTAAAGTTTTTTTTTCTTTTAAAATATGTATGGAATTCATAGGAATGCTACAGCTCCAGGAAATTCAAAGAAACTTGGTTATCTAGGAAGCTAAGATAATGGCACATAACACCAAATATCATAATGAGAGCACAGAATAGCTTCGGAGTTATTGGAGTAGTTTTTATAAAAGAAATCTAGAACTTCTAATTTGATTATAACTTTACTCTTTGATAAAAATCACAAATCTTTCTTAGTTGTTTAGGAACTATAGAATAAAAGTGCATAACCATGTAAGGAATAAAATGCTGGACCATGGTTCTCAAGATCATTGTGAAGCAGTAGGAAAAATTTTTCTAATGATGATAAAGCAGAACACATTTTTAAAGCCAGCCATAGAGAAAATTACCATTTTTAATAATTGGAGTGGCCATATGTCTAAATTTCTTACATTAAAGTCCCAAAGACATAAATCTGTTCAAAAAACATTAGCATCTATTCTAATAGTTAATAGTTATTATAAGAAGACTGTGTGTAGAAACCTAACCATTTCAGATTAGGGCAAAGGAGCTTGCAAGACAGCATCACTTCTACTCAAACAGAAGAAAATAACCAATAAACATTTTAAACCATTCAGAGTTATAGCTGAAATCAGTCTAAATGAACTAAATTCCAAGTGCAAACCTTAGGAGAGACAAGATCAATGATCTCTTTTTTCCCCTGGGGAGGCATGATGGAAACAGAGTTAACCCTGTCAGGAACTATCACAGGAGTAAGGAAACGGTCAAAGAAAGGTTTCTTTTTTTAAACAAGATTTTATTTATTTATTTGAGAGAGAGAGCAGAGGGAGAAGGAGAGAGAGAATCTCAAGCAGACTCCACTCTGAGCACAGAGCCCAACGAGGGGGGCTCAGTCCCACGACCCTGAGATCATGACCTGAGGCAAAACAAAGAGTCGGATGCTTAACTGACTGAGCCACCCAGGCATCCCAAAGAAAGGTTTATTTTTGTAACTTTTTTATTTTGATGTAGTTCCAGATTTATAGAAAAGTTGCAAGAATAGGACAAAGAGAGTCTATATCCTTCTTTCTCTGATTATTTGTTTATACTTTGCCCATTTGCTTTACCATCTGCTTTTTATCCTATTGATCCACTGACCTATCAACACATATATTTTCCTGAGCTATTGGTAGACATTTACCTTCCATGTTTTAGTATTTGTGAATAATATGAACACTCTCTTAAATAATCAAATTTTTTAAAAAAACTAGCTTTGATAAAATTCTATTACCTAGTCCACAGTCCATATTCAAACTTTGTCAAGTTGTAATGTCCTTTACATCAAGCAACAATGTTCTTTATAGCTCTTTTCATCCCAGGTCCATGACACCCATTGCCTTTAGTTGTAATATCCTTGTATTCTTCTCTAATCCAGAATAATTTTTCTGCCTTCTTTGTGTTTCTTAGCTTGATATTTTATTGAGAGTACAGACCAAGTTTTTGTTTGTTTGTTTTGCATAATGTCTCTCTATTTGGCTTTGTCTGATATTTCCTCATGATTAGGAACAAGTTACACAATTCTTCAGAATACATCATATCAGAAGGCACATGATGTCACTTTGGGCCAATATTGGTGATGTTGGTATTAGTTACCCTCCAAATTTCAGAACCTGTAGACTAGAATGACAGACTGAATTCTGGAAAAGCCTAGGAGCAGAGACAAAAGTGTTCCCTTCCTACTTGTGTTCTCTACTCGCTTTTCATGGAGATGTGATGGTAAACAGGGCAGGGCTGTAAAGCAGAGAGATTTCTCTGGAATCTAGTGGTGATTATATTCCAAACCCTTTGGAAGGGAAGTAATTGATACTACCTTTAAGTTATATGAAGTCAGTGTCGAGCTGACATTAACTAAAGCTCAATTCTGGATTCGGTTGTAAAAATAAGATATTCACACATGAGGCTCTACAGAAGAAGGAGCAATTCTTCTATGAGAATAAATATTATCTACTACAGTATCCTCCATACTCTCCATGATAGAATAAAAATATTTGAAACATCCAAAGAAACAAAGAAATAGAATCCATAATAATAATCCATAATAAATATTGAGCAATAAAACTTTAAAATAAGGAAAATTTGGACTTAAAGTGGGAAGGATGAAGAATTTCAGTAGAGAAATTAAAATCCTAATAAAAGAAGCAAATGGAAATTTTATTTTATTTTTTTAAGATTTTTTATTTTTAAGTGATCGCTACACCCAACATGGGACTTGAACTCACAATCCCAAGATCAAGAGTCACATGGCCTACCGACTGACCCAGCCAGGCACCCTGTAAATGGAAATTTAAATATTGAATAATATAATATCTGAAATAATGAATTGACGAAAATAACAGCAAACTGGATGGAACAGAACAAAGAAAAACTTAAGACAGATTAATAAAATGTATCTAGCCTGAACCCAGAAGAAAAAAAGGAAGAAAGAAAACTAGATATAATACTGGAGACCTATGGGAAAATATGAAATGGTCTAAGCCAGAAAGGAGATGGAGATGATATTATTGTAAATAATTTTATAAAATTGATAAAATGTATCAATCATACACATTTAGGAATCTCAGAAAACCCGAGGAAAGACACAATACCAGATATATGATAGACCAGTGGCTGAAAATCAGAGCTAAAGAGAAAAATTTTAGATGCACCAGACTGACAAAAAAAAAGATCCCACATAAAAGACCATAAAAAATAAAGAAATGAAGAGCCTAAGTAAAGGTAAATATATGAATAAATATAAAAAACAATTTTTTAAAAGATTTTTTTTTAAAGATTTTATTTATTCATTCGACAGAGAGAAAGAGATAGCCAGCGAGAGAGGGAGCACAAGCAGGGGGAGTGGGAGAGGAAGAAGCAGGCTCCCAGCGGAGCAGCCCGTCGTGGGGCTTGATCCCAGATGGAGGATCACGCCCTGAGCTGAAGGCAGACGCTTAATGACTGAGCCACCCAGGTGCCCCAAAAGATAATTTTTAATCAAAGTTATTTAAAAGACTAATGATTTAAAAAATAATGTACAAAATATGTATATATTTAGAAATCTCCATTATATAAAATATGTATGCATGTCTAGATCCTATATAGATTTATATTTTATATACGTTCTATATTTGTATGTATATCTAAAATAGCTACATATATTATATAGAAATAAAATATGACAACTATAATAGCACCAGAGATGTAAATGAGGGATAGAGTGAATAATATTATTTTATTTTATTTATTTTTTTAAAGATTTTATTTATTTGACAGACAGAGAGCACAGGCAGGTGGAATGGCAGAGCAGAGGGAGAAGAGGGCTACCCACTGAGCAGGGAGTCTGATGTGGGGCTCGATCCCAGGACCCTGAGATCATGACCTGAGCTGAAGGCAGAAGCTTAACTGACTGAGACACCCAGGCACCCAAACAATATTATTTTAAGTTTCTTACATAATTCATATGTTGTAAATATTAAAAAAATGTGTTAACATAAAAATAATATCAAATATATGTGATAAATGAATAAACCAATCTTCTAAATGGAGACCACTTCATTATGAAATTCAAGTCAAGTTGCTAAAAGTTCACTGTGTCAAAGGAGAAATATCAGACGTCATTATGAATGTTATTGCAAATTCAGTTAAAATGTTCAAATATAAGATAAAATTATTTAGTATTGTAGGGGCACAGAAGCTTGGCAAAACAATGTTCTAACCAAATTAAGAAACTTATGGAACAGGAGTATACTGGGAATTGGTTGTGGCCCATGCACCATTCATTTCTATGTCCAAATAAGCTGCACTAATGTACCTACTGAAATAGAAGCTATATTTGGCAATATTTACAGTATTTTTATGTATATTTAAAGTAACTGAATTACAAAGTTTTGTGATACAGCTGATGTTGGTTAAAAATAGCCTTGTGATACAGTTTCTTTGCTGATTATAGTATTTTAGAAATTTTGAAATAAAGTGTCTTACAATGATATGAAACTTTTTTGTAAGTGAAATATATAAATTGTAGTGTCTTTAATTCAAAATATGTTTGAAATATTTATTTAAAATATTTAATCAATGAAGTGCTCCAAAACTCAGCATTTAGTGAATTGTATTTATTTAATATAAAATAGGAAGATATTAAAATGTATCCTTATGTAAGCAAGGGGAACAGAAGAAACTAAAGATGAAAAATTAATTGGCATGAAAGACTTACTTTTGAATTCTTTAATTGTACTTTGTAATATCACGACTAATGGAAGACTCTTTCAATGAACCTTTAATTTTTAATTGGGTAGATTTATGTTCTGATAATACATATTGAATAAAATTAATAAGGCTTATGATTTTGTATACATATATTCATTAAAATATTCAAAAGGATTATTAATAGAGATAATTTGTATGATAGTTTTGTCATAAAATATTACTTAAAATAGAGTATGGAATATTTGTGGTATTTACATATCTCAGTATTTTATAAAAAATACTGGGTCCTGGGATCGAGCCCTGAGCCGAAGGCAGATGCTTAATGACTGAGCCACCCAGGTGCCCCAGCATTTCCCATCTTTGACCTCAATGCCTTCGCCTATGAAATGATAAGGATACACATTGATTATTAATGAGTGTTAGAGACAATAGGACTCACTTGTGCTAAGTCCCACATCAATAAAACAAGCCTTTATACCTAACCTAGTCACAGCTTCAACCTCTCTCAACAATATAACCTTCAACTACTCAACCTGGATTTACCTGGCCAGTACTAGTGAGGTAATCTGCCTGATAGAGCTCTTACGTCCCCCTTAGGCAGGTGACCTTGCCTGAAACAAGGCATTGTTTGATAATAACTTTGTTTTGTGCCCTTCTTCTGACTTTAAAAAACATTCCTTTTCTACAGATCAGTGGAGGTCCTTTCTGTTGGCTAGTTGGGATGCTTCCTGATTCATGAATCATTGACTAACGCCACTTGATCTTTAAGTTTACTCACAGTTTAATTTTTGTTGTTTATCATATAAGTAGGCTCCACACCCAGCACGAAGCCCAGTGCAGGGCTGGAACTTACAACCTTGAGATCAAGAGTCAGATGCTTAACCAACTGAGCCACCCAGTCACCCCTGAATTTTTGTTGTTTAGAAGGAGTCATTGTGTTTAACAATATGGCACTCAGTGGTCTACAGAGCAGTTAATAGTCAACAACCACAAATATTTAACAAGGTATACACAAAATACACAGTTTCTCTCCTATGGTAATATCAACTAGGAACCATTCTTAAGAAATGAAAGGTCACATTTTTTCCGCCTAAACGAAAATACAATATACAAAGGACCTCTGGACCAATGTCTCCTAAGTCATATGAAATTGTAAATCAGAATTTTTTGAATCAAACTTCAAGAATGAGATTGAAATATATTTGGGTACAATATATGATATAGACAATTTGATAGGAAAATAAACATTTGGAAAAGAAAAAAATTCTTACAGTGGTGAGGGGTGATAGGAAACATACTGTAGAAATTGCTCATGGATGAAAAATGGATGACAGTCTACAAGGACACACTGACAAACAATTGTTGAAACCGTGCAAGGGGAATAGCTCAACCTGCAGCAGTTAGCTGCAACTGAAAGCTTTGTATACATATAAACACTTAGACATGTATCTGCAATGTGAATAGCAGGGACAAAAGGAAGTAGCATCCAAACACCCTAGAAGATCTCTACTAAGATTCTAAGAGCAAGTGCTGCATCCAATATTTGAGTCTTCCTGCTCCTGTGAAAAACTTTCCAACACCATATTTGATTACAAACAACTAATGTGATCACGCTATGTGTCTCATTATCTGATGCAATCTATCCCACTATGGTAGCTAAACAAATTACTTTTCAAAACTTGCTTCCAGAAATTTAGTGCACAAATTATATTCTATATGCGATACTTGAGCTCCCATTCAGCTAAGATTCTTTTAAAGTAGAAGTGAGAGACTTTCCCCCTCTTTTAATAATTGAATTAAGCTTAGAATCTAATTGAGGTCATGGATGGCTTTGTAATAGCTATCTGAAAAAAATTATTAGATATATTTTTTAAGATTTTATTTATTTATTAGAAAGAGCGAGTGAGCACAAGCAGGGGGAGTGGCAGGCAGAGGGAGAGGGAGAAGCAGACTCCCTGCTGAGCAAGATGCCCGATGCAGGGCTCAATCCAAGGACCCTGGGATCATGACCTGAGCTGAAGGCAGATGCTCAACCAACTGAGCCACCCAGGCGCCCCTAGATATTTTTTTTTTAAAGATTTTATTTATTTATTCAACAGAGATAGAGACAGCCAGAGAGAGGGGGAACACAAGTAGGGGGAGTGGGAGAGGAAGAAGCAGGCTCATAGCGGAGGAGCCTGATGTGGGGCTCGATCCCATAACGCCGGGATCACGCCCTGAGCCGAAGGCAGACGCTTAACCGCTGTGCCACCCAGGCGCCCCGCCCCTAGATATTTTCTAAAGGATAAAAATATAGCAGTGGAAAGGTTTGGCATCAAAGTGGAAGAGAACTTCCAATTAGCTACTGTGTTATTTTCAAATCTTTGCAATAACTGAATCAGAAAATGTTCTTAAACTATGATTCCTTGTGATTCTAAATTAAGAGGATCAGTAAATAATTAGGAAAAATGTGGTCAATAATAAGGCTAATAGATGACAAATGCAGAACTGGGAAGCTTAATGCAGACTAATGAGCTGAGGAAAAATTTTAAAAGAACTCCTTTTTTAATGGTTCAGAATTATACTAAACTAACCTGAATTTGTACCTTGGGGAAAAGACAAGATAACATGAATGTAAGGAGCATAAAATGAAAGTGTGAAAGCATAACAAGACCCCTACAGAAAGGTCAGCCACAGAATCCATGAAAACTCTTGAGTGATTTTTTTTTTTTTTAATTTTTTAAGCAGCCTTCATGTCATGAACATAGGGGTCTTGTCATTCAGGAGCCTCTATATTAAACTGTGGTCTCCAAGACTAATATAAATCTCAGTGTCCAGATTGAGTTTACAGTCATTCATATTTTTTCACTTTATCACAAATAAAGTGAACCATTTGACTATGCTGCCATCCAGTCATTTTTGTGGTTCACAATTAGCCGCCAAGTTCCTGAATTTGTTGTTACAGAAGGTTGGTGTTTTCTAGTCTGAAAAACTATGGATCATAACCACAGCTTACCCGATTCTTTCTTCCAATTTCTAGGTAAAAATGATCTAAGTCCCTTTGCCACTTTCTAATTGGTGATAAAAAGTGGAAAAAGCCCAGAGCTTCATTTTACAGGGTTATGGAATAATGCATTTACCACCACACAAAACAACCAACCAACCAAACACACATGTTAAAACAAGACTGTGGCATTACCAAGTGAGCAGATTATCTCATCTCAATGAGTTGTTTCAGTAGGCTGAATATTCAATTATTTTATCATTTTCAGTCATGAAATTAATTGGAATAGCCATTCAAGTATATTAATTTAGAACAATAAAGATATTAATTATTCTCTAATTAATCTGTAAATTCAATGCAATTACAATCAAAATCCTGTTTTTAAAATAAATATTGATAATATGATAAATTTTAGATACAAACTTGAAGTATCAAATTTTGAAAGAAAACAAAATTAGAGAATTTATGTTACCTGATTTAATTATTATAATAATAGAATATCTACAACTGGAAATCAAAAGACTGTAGGCCAATTCCTACTGTGGCTTCTTTTTGGAGGGCCAAAAAGCTAAAATGGTTTCTACATTTCAAAGGGATGTAAAAATAAACAAGAATATGTAGTGTGGTCCCTAAAGGATAAAATATTTATTATCTGGTTTTTACAGAAAAAAAAAAGGCCAATTACTGGTATAAAAGAACAGAAAACAAGACAGCATGGTGCTGGTAAAAGATAGGCAAATACATCATGGAACAGAGTAAATGCCCAAAAAATCAAACTACACATACATAGTCAAATTGCTTTGACAAAGGCATTGATATAATTCATGAGCAAGATAATTCTTTTCAAAAATATTTCTTGAGGGGCGCTTGGGTGGCTCAGTCAGTTAACCATCTGCCTTTGGCTCAGGTCATGATCCCAGGGTCCTGGGATCAAGCCCCATGTCAGGCTCCCTGCTCAGCGGGGAGTCTGCTTCTCCCTCTCCCTCTGCCCCTCTCCCCTGCTTCTGCTCTCTCTCTCTCTCTCTCTCAAATAAATAAATAAATAAATAAATAATTAAAATCTTTAAAAAATATATTTCTTGAATATCTATATTTCCATATCCATATCTAGCTCCATACCTCACATCACTTACTACAATTAGGTTGAGATTGACCTCTTGTCACCCTCTGAGTGAAGCAAGTATGAAGGTAATTGGTACAACTATAAATGGGATTGATTCCTTGATTTCTCTTTCCGCTGCAATTGATTTCTGTATATTAATTTTGTATCCTGTGATTTTACTAATTCATATATCAGTTCTAGCAATTTTTTGGTGGAGTCTTCTGTGTTTTCTGTATAGAGTAACATGTCATCTACAAATAGTGAAAGTTCAACTTTTTCCTTGCTGATCTGAATGTGTTTTTTTTGTTGTTGTTGTTTAAGATTTTATTTGATAGAGACACAGCAAGAGAGGGAACACAAGCATGGGGAGAGGGAGAGGGGGAGGGAGAAGCAGGTTTCCTGCTGAGCAGGGAGCCGGATGCAGGGCTTTATCCCAGGACCCTGGGATCATGACCTGAGCTGAAGGCAGACGCTTATCGACTGAGCCACCCAGGTGCCCCTGCTTTGAATGCTTTTTATTTCTGATCGTTGTCTGATCGCTGAGGTTAGGACTTCTAGTACTAACAGTGGTGAGAGTGGACATCCCTGTCGTGTTCCTGACTATAGAGGAAAAGTTCTCAATTTTCCCCATTGAGGATGATATTACCTGTGGGTTTTTCATGTACGGTCTTTATGTTATTGAGGTATGTCCCCTCTATCCCTACTTTGTTGAGGACTTTTATCATGAATGGATGTTGTACTTTGTCAAATGCTTTTTGTGTATCTTTTGAGAGGATCATATGGTTCTTATCCTTTCTTTTTTTAATGTGGCGTATCACATTGATTGATTTGCAAACATTAAGCCACCCTTGTAGCCTGGGAATAAATCCCACTTGACTGTGGTGAATAATTCTTTTAATATACTGTTGGATTCAATCCACTAGTATCTTATTGAGAATTTTTGCATCCATGTTCATCAGGGATATTGGCCTGTAGTTCTCTTTTTTTAGTGGAGTCTTTGTGTGGTTTTGGAATCAAGGTAATGCTGGCCTCATAGAAAGAGTTTGGAAGTTTTTTTTTCTAGTTTTTGGAATAGTTTGAGAAGAAGAGGTGATAACGCTTCTTTAAATGTTTGGTAGAAATCCCCTGTGAGGCCATCTGGTACTGGACTTTTGTTTTTGGGGAAATTTTTGATTAGTAATTCAATTTCTTTGCTGGTTATCAGTCTATTCATGTTTTCTATTTCTTCCTGTTTCAGTTTTGGTAGTTTATAAGTTTCAAGGAGTGTATCCATTTCTTCCAGATTGTCCAAATTGTAGGTGTATAATTTTTCATAATATTCTCTTATAATTGTTTGTATTTCTGTGGTATTGACTGTTATTTCTCTTCTCTCACTTGGGATTTTATTTATTTGGGTCCTTTCTCTTTTCTTTTTGATAAGTCTGGCTAGGGATTTGTCAATTTTATTAATTCTTTCAAAGAACCAGCTCCTGGTTTCATTGATCTGTTCTACTGATTTTTTTGTTTTTTGTTTCTGTATCATTTATTTCTGGTCTAATCTTTATTATTTCCTTCCTCTGCTGGTTGTAGGCTTCATTTATTGTTCTTTTTCTAGCTCCTTTAGGTATAAGGTTAAGTTGTTTATTTGAGATTTTTCTTGCTTCTTGAGGTAGGCCTGTAATGCTATATATTTCCCTCTTATGACCAGTTTTGCTGCATCAAAAAGGTTTTGGACCATCATGTTTTCACTCTCATTTGTTTCCATGTATATTTTTTCCTTATTCTTGAATTTCCTGGTTGACCCATTCATTCTTTAGTAGCATGTTTTTTAACTTCCATGTATTTGTGGTCTTTCCAAATTTTTTTCTTGTGGTTGACTTCAAGCCCTCGTGGCATTATGGTCAGAAAATATGCATTATATGATCTCAATCTTTTTGTACTTGCTGAGGCTTGATTCATGACCTAGTATGTTGAGGCTTGATTCATGACTTACTCTGGAAAGTGTCCCATATGCACTTGAAAAGAATGTGTACTCTACTGCTTTAGGATGAAATGTTCTGAATATGTCTGTATTCAGTGTATTCATCTGGTCCAGTGTGTCATTAAAAGCCATTATTTGCTTGTTGATTTTCTGCTTAGATGATCTTTCTATTTATGTAAGTGGGGCGTTAAAATCACCTACTGTTATTGTATTACTATCAATGAGTTCCTTTGTGTTTGTTTTTAACTGTTTTATATATTTAAGTGCTCCCAAGCTGGGAGGATAAATAATGGTCTTTGGTTTAAAGTCTAGTTTGTCTGATACAAGTATTGCTACTCCAGCCTTCTTTTAATATCCATTTGCATGATACATATTTCTTTATTCCCTCACTTTCAATCTGCAGGTATCTTTAGGTCTAAAAACCATAAGATACTTGGGAATAAACCTAACCAGTGAGGTAAAAGATCTGTACTCTGAAAACTATGAAACACTCATGAAAGAAATTGAAGATGACACATAGAAATGGAAAAACATTCCATGCCCATGGATTGAAAGAACAAATATTGTAAACATGTCTATCCTACCCAAAGCAATCAATACATTTAATGCAATCCCTATCAAAATACCAACAGTATTTTTCACAGAGCTAAAACAAACAATCTAAAATTTGTGTAGACCACAAAACACCCCGAATAGCCAAACCAATCTTGAAAAAGAAAAACAAAGCTGGAGACATCACAATTCCAGACTTCAAGTTACATGACAAAGCTGTAGTGATCAAAACAGTATGTTATACTGGCACAAAAACAGACACATAAATCAATGGAACAGAACAGAAAACCCAGAAATGAACCCCCAACTATATGGTCAGTTAATCTTCAACAAAGCAGGAAAGAAGATCCAATGGGGGAAAAAAAACCTAACAGTCTCTTCAATAAATGGTGTTGGGAAAACCTGACAACAACATGAGAAGAATGAAACTCGACCACTTTCTTACACCATACACATAAATAAATTCAAAATGGATACAAGACCTAAATGTGAGACAGGAAACCATCAAAATCCTAGAAGAGAACACAGGCAGTAACCTCTTTGACATGGGCTGTAGAAACTTCTTACTAGATATGTCTCCTGAGGCAAGGGAAACAAAAACAAAAATAAACTATTGTAACTTGATCAAGATAAAAAGCTTCTGTACAGGGGAGGAAACAATCCACAAAACTAAAAGGCAACCTTTAGAACAGGAGAAGATATTTGCAGGTGACATATCTGATAAAGGGTATCCAAAATCTGTAAAGAACTTGTCAAACTCAACACCCAAAAAAATAAATAATCCAGTTAAAAAATGTGCAGAAGACATGAACATTTTTTCCAAAGAAGACATACAGATGGCTAGCAGACACATGAAATGATTCTTAATATCACTCATTCTCAGGGAAATCAAATCAAAACTGCAATGAGATATCACCTCACACTTGTCAAAATGGCCAAAATTAACAACACTGGAAACAACAGGTGTTGGCAAGGATGTGGGAAAGAGGAACGCTTTTACACTGTTGGTGGGAATACAAATTGGTGCAGCCATTCTGGAAAACAGTATGGAGATTCCTCAAAAAGCTAAAAATAGATACTCTATGACCCAGCAATTGCACTACCAGGTATTTACCCAAAGGACACAAAATACTGATTTGAAGGGATACATGCACCCAATGTTTATAGCATCATTAACAATAGCTAAATTATGGAAACAGCCTAAATGTCTATCAACTGATGAATGGATAAAGAAGATGCAATGGAATATTAGCCATAAAAAAGAATGAAATCTCGCGATTTGCAATGACATGGATGGAGCTCAAATGTATTCGGGTAAGTGAAGTAACTCAGTCAGAGAAAGACAAATACCATGCAATTTCACTCATATGTGGAATTTAAGAAACAAAATAGATGAACATAGGGAGAAAAAAAAAGGAGCCTAAGCATAAAAATTACTTTTAACTATAAAGAACAAACTGAGGGTTGCTGGAGGTGAGGTGAGCAGGGGGATGGGCTCGATGGATGATGAGTATTAAGGAGGGCACTTGTTGTGTTGAGCACTGGATGTTGTATGTAAGTGAAGAATCATTAAATTCTATACCTGAAACATAGTACACTGGTTGTTAGCTTGCAGGAATTTAAGTGAAAACTTGAAAAGAAAAGATAATTCAAAGAAATTCATTGAGACTGGAAGTGGTAGGAAGGAAGACCAACAGGACATAATTGAGGGGACCCTGAAGAGAAGTGAGAGTAACCAAAACATGCACAGGAGTTGAGTTATTCTGGGCAGGATATTAGGCTCCATAAGTGACATTTGAGCAGAGACTTGGAAGGAGTAGAGATGATCAGATGAATGAGTAAGGGAAGAACAAATGTCATAGCGTGGACAAAAGCTTGTTGTACTTCAAGCAGAACAAGAAAACTACTGTGGCTTTAGCAGAATGAGCAAGGGGTTCAGTGGCAAACATTTGGAGAAGTAGTAGGGTCATGAATAAAATTTCTTGGATTTTATTTTAAATATGATCTCAAGTCACTTGAGCTTTTGTGTTGAGCAGAGGAATGTCATACTTTGATCTACATGTAAAAGATTAGTTTTGTTGCTGCTCAGATAGTAGACTGAATGAGAAGCAAGAGTGACATCAAAATCAGTTAGACAACAATTGCTGTCACCAAGCATGAGGTGATAGAGACACGATATGAACTTCTTTAGTAATTATCTATTTAATTCAGTAGTCGCCACCATTCTCTCTCTAAAGCAAGTAGCCCAACTATTCCCATTTTTCGTAAAAGGAATTATTGTTTATTCAAGATTGCACAACTAGGAAATTATAGATTTGGTATCAATAGAGTTTTTAATCACCTCGGTACAATGCTTCCCATAAACACACAAAGAAATACGAATATAAGTGGGATGTAGTTTCAGAGAAAACAATGCTAAATAAAACTGACATAAAGAATTGAATTAGAATAAAGACTAAGATCATTTACCACCTAATTTTATATTATCAAATGCATTTTTAAAAAAGATTTTATTTATTTGAGAGAAAGAGAGAGAGAGAGAGAAAGAGAGAGAGAGAGAAAGAGAGAGAGAGCATGTGGACAGGGGTTAGAGCAGAGGGATAAAACAGACTCCCCACTGAGTGTGGAGCCCAAGGTGGGGCTCCCTGATCCCAGGAGCCTGAGATCACAACTGAGCCAAAATCTTAAGAGTCTGCCGCTTAACTGACTGAGCCACCGAGGCGCCCCAAATGCATTTTTAATATGAGTTGTGAATATCTGCTGGGGAAAGCAAAATAAGTAAGTTGACCAGTCACAGTGTGTCTTTAAGATATGTCTTCTCTCTTTCAAAAAAAAAAAAAAAGATGAAAAGAGTGACAAGGTCTTTAATTTTATCCTTGCTTTCTTTAGGAGCTACCGTTTGTGAGGAAGGCAAGAAAGACAGAGCATATGACTTGCAGCATTCAATATTCACTTCAGAGTGTAGGCTAAGTTTTGCATGGGGGTCCTTGCTGCCTGCTGAGACTATTAGTCATGTAATAAGACCTGTTACTACAAAAAAGTTCTTATGAGTAGAAGTTTCCTATTTAAAGCACATCTTGTCAATTAAATCTGATCATATCCTTAGGGTAAGAGACGTATTGTGGTTTCCCTTCTAATTGCCCTCATATTGAACACAGATGTGAGGTTTCTTTTGTGGTTAACCTTTGTCAACAGTATTACTGGATTGACTTTCCCTTCACACAGCACTTCCTGTTAAGCCATCTTTTATTTCTACAAATCTCTTTGGCCAATTCCCTTTCTCTGTCAACAATGAACATAACGGTACCTCTTTTCCCATAAAGGAAGACATTTTTTTTAAAAGTTCATTATTCTTTTGTTCCAACTGATGCTCAGAATCTTTATATCTTTTCTTTTCTCTCAGATTCCCAAATGGATGGTACTAATGCATTCTGCTGAAGTGAGGAACAAACGGAGTGAATGTAATTTCATGAATTAAAAATTACATGTGTATGTGGGGGATTTTACAGAGGTAATTTACTTTCATTTGATAACTAAGAAAATAAGAGTATCCAACTTAAATGGTTTCTCTGTATCTACAGTTATAAAGTTTGGAATTAGTCAGACCCAGCTCTATGATCCATATCCGGATTTGGCATGGTACAGCCTTGAGGCCAAATCCAGCCTGCTGCTTGTCTTTGTAAATAAAGTTTCATTGTAACTCAGCAATAACCATTAGCTTACACGCAATTGACCTGAGTAGTTGTGATAAAGGTAGTATGGTCCACAAGTAGAAAATCTGAACTTTTACAGAAACAAGATATGTCGACTCCTGATCTACATAACCTCTTTCATGAATACTTAGATTATAGAGTTGTTCTGATGATGAACTAAGATTGTGGTATGTGAAGCAATGCGGACTTTCCTGGAACACCACTGGCACTCAATTATTGAGGTTTATACCAATAGGCATGTGACAGAGGATGCTGCTAAAAAGGCCCAAATAATGAGATCCAATGGTCTTGGGTCTTGTCTGTGGACCAGTACCACTAACCATCTGTTACAGATGTGTTTTCTGCATCACCCTTCCAAGAGTCGGTAGGTCATGAACAACTCCAAAATAACAACATGATATATGTTCTATTAGTCATGAGTTGGAAACATTATTTTATATTTAAATGGATACCACTTTTTTAATAGTTAGGAACTACTGGACTACTGTATCAATGCAGTATTCTAATTAATCTCTGAAGTTTATTTTATTTAAACATGACTGTCAATCTTACTGATTAACTGAAATTTGCAATTTGCACCTGTTTCACAAGGCTACTACCAAAATTATCCTGACATTCTCTTACTACGGATAACCTATCTGTATATTAAAATATAAATTCACACGGTATATCAATAGAATTGTTCCTACTAGCAAAAGATTTATCATTAGGCAAACTTTGCAAGCATATTTAAAACATGCATTGATTTATTTAGGGGTAATAAACATACGATTCATCCATATTCATTTGGCATGAAGTAAGCTCTGGTGAACATAAAGAATGTTCAGCCCCAGTGGTTTTTTTAATCCATGAGTATCAGGAAGACATTCTAATCAATGTATTTTATAATTAAGTATCAAAAAAGATAATATGCTTCTGTCAGTAGTTTTTGTGCATGTTTGTTTGTTTGTTTGTAATATTAGGTTAGTTCTTGTTGGTTTTTGTAACAAAAGAAGGAAGATTTTTCCTGCTTAATGTCTTCTGTGTCGTTAAAGAGCTAATGTGTTCTGGTATGATGATGGTATTCCTTCCATTGTATTCAGTTTGGGAAACTGTCATTTTTTTTTTTTAAGACAAAAGTAGGCAAACTTCTTCTGAAAAAAAAAAAAAAAGCCAGAAAGTAAATATTTTAGTCTTTCTAGCCACCAAAAATCTATGTATCTTTTTTTCTCTTTTATTCCCCTTTCTAAGTACAGAAATTATTCTTCTCATGGGTTATACAAAAATAGGTCCCAACTCATTTTTGGCCCAGAGGCTGTTGTTTGGTTTGCTGACCTCTGTTTTAATGAACCATCCTTGTTCTAGTGAAGAGGGTCAGTGAATGCAGCAAGACCCCATGAGCAGTCAATCTGGCATTTTGGTACAGGCTCCCTGGCTTTTTAAATGCTCACTTGTCCACATTCGTTGTTATATTGCCATTTAATATTGGAGAAACAATATGCCAAATCTTGGGGACTGAAACTCAGAGTAAGTAAGCAGGTCTATACAGACATGTCAAGTGATTATCTGTGTCATATGATTTCAGGGACATCAGGTGGCCATCCTGTATAAAACAACATTAGAAATATATAATAGTTTATCAATCATTAATAAATGAATTATCTTTGTGCATGGCTTATTCCTTGTGTAATGTAATAATCCAGATGTGGTATCCAAAATAGTATAATCAGAGTAAGCTTAATTTACGCCTTCCAATGAGGCAAAAAGTGGAGAAAAGAGTCTTGAGATATAGAATTTAAAAACTAGAGATGTTTTGCCAAAGCATATTTGGAGCACTGAGGGGAGAGGTCCTTCTAACCTTAGAAATACTGACCTAACTGACATATTATAAGTTTGGGGGCATCTGTGAACCTTGGAGATTTGATGAAGATCCTTGCTTCCTCAGCAGGAATATAGTCAGGAAGGGGAAAGAAACTGAGCAGAGAGAACAGAAGGAAAATGTTACAAGAACATCAACTTTGCTGAAGATGGATGTGGAAACAATTAGTTGAACTTCTTTTATACTTGTCTAGAAAAAAATATTTTATTCCTCAAGCTCTCTTCAATTTAAGGTTTTTGGTAAAAACTGAACTGTTTCAAAACTACCAAAACACCCTTTTAGTCACCCCATAAGCAAAAAGCAAACAAATAAAAAAGTTGTATCTTCTTTTGAGGCATAAAAATTAAAGATATTGGATCAATACCGACAATGATGACAGAGTGGGAACTTATGAAATTTCATCATAGAAAAAATCTTTTTAGGGGTGCCTGTGGATGGCTCAGTCAACCACCTGTCTTTGGGTCAGGTCATGATCCCAGGGTCCTTGGATCGAGCCCTGTATCGAGCTCCCTGCTCAGCGGGGAGTCTGCTTCTCCCTCTCCCTCTGCTGCTCCCCCTCCTTGTGCTCTCTCTCTCTCTGTCAAATGAATAAATAAAATCTTTTTTTAAAATTCTTTTTCTAAGTTCTAATTCTACATTTCATTAGTTAATGTGATTCTAGGCCCAAATCAATTCTAATCTGAGTACTGTAGGCAATACTTTAAGATGTCTGAGGATACTATGAAGTCTTATTTCATATGCCTGAAAACAGGGTAGTAACAAAGACTCGAATATGAATCCTTTCAACATATTTTATACCCTCACCATCTTTTTTGGTCGGTGCTTTCAAACTGACATGAGTTTTGTTATAAAGAGAAGTGAGAGTCAGGTGTTCAAGGCCAAAAGGAATGCTACTTTGGTCAGGCAAGAAGGGAATTGGTTTGACTTTGCTCCAAGCAGGCAATTAAGGGATGATGAATTAGAATCCCCTCAAAGCGGGAACCCTATTACTCTCAGACATGTCATGCACTCTGAAGTGTAAAATGTCTGATCATAAATAATAACGTCACTAATTGTGTAAAAAAAAAAAAAAAAGCGACCTGAAACAAATACTGTTGCTATATGTGAGTGGCATCATTGATTGAAAAAAAATGAACTCATCTCAAATTTTTTTGCTGTGTTCGTACACACATAATTTTACTCCTTAAAATACAAGTGCAACGACATGACATCATACTTGGACAGTATCTGTTCCTTTATTCAAAACTTTTAAAAGACTCCAAACATCCTTATCATCTGAGATATGGATCCATGTAACAAACTGAAAAATCAAATTGTCTGTAGTAATGTTTGAGTTAAAAATCTTTAAAAAACTAGTTGGAGGTTATACAAGTATGATATGAATACAGGCTATTATGGGATTTGAAATGCATTATGGTTATAAGTAGCTATAAGTATTTGTGTGTGTATATATGTGCATGTATACATAAAAATATAATATACAGGTCACAAATATTGACTAAATTAATAAATGAATGATTAATGTTTGCAATGTTTGCAATAGATACAACTGTTTAAAAATTACTTTGTTCAAGTTGCTAGAATTCATGAAAATATGTGACATTATCAGCTACATTTTTGTCAAATGATAATGTGAACTTAACGAAAACCCATTCATTAAATTTTCATTTTTATCAATGTAATACAACCTTTGAAATTAGTCCTTTCCAAATTTATAATGCCATTATATTCACAAATGCTATATTTTGAACAACCTACACTGATAGTAATCAATAGAAATTCTGGAAAGTTTGCACCTACCTCATTAAAACTCTAGTAATTTTTTTAAAAACATTTTTCCAGCTTTATTGAGAAGTATTAACATATAACATTGCATAAGTTGAAATGCATAACCTGTTGATTTGATACACTTATATATTGTAAAATGACTACCACCAAATGCTCGCTAACATCTCCATAATCATACCCCCACATAGAACAGAGAAACTCATTTAGATTAAAAAAATAAATAAACTCCACTACTGCTAATTTGAGAAAATTATTTTTTTTCTATCTTGGTGAAAATTTTGCTATTTTTATACAGTCACGCAATGATTTCACGGTAATGATGTCAAAAGTTCTGAGAGTCAAAAACTTTCATTTTTTGCAGATTGATATTTTTCTTTCCAGTGGGAAGTTGAAGAGAAATTCCTTTCCATTATTCTTCTCTTTCAAAACAACATAAAGCTTTAGTGTTTTGAACAATCACATTTAATTTTCAGAACAGCCATGTAAGGTGTGTATTATTCTCTGCATTTTAGAGATGAGGAATTCGAGTCTCCTACATGTTCAATAACCAGCCAAGTTCACCAAGTAGTGGCAGAGTTTAGACTTTTGAAACTGTACTTTTGAAACTGGCTTACACTATAACCAGATATTTAAGATAACCAGTCAGGGTTACTTTTCCTTTATACATATTTTTATAACTTGAGACTTTCAATTTTTATATTTTGGGCATATCACTTGTGTTTTGGTTTGGTTTTTGCCTTTCTCGAAATGTGGTATACTATACAGTTTTTTTTTTTTTTTAAGTCTTCCATTTTAGGTACCTGTACACTGAAACTACAACCTACACATTTTGACTGGACTTGCGTATCGCCAGTTCCTCAGTCATGCATTTACTGATAATCTCTTACTTTACTTTAAGAAGTGGTTAATCTCATTCACTGCCCACACACGCACATGCACATGCATATATGTAAATCAGTGTAAATCTCATTCTGGGTACAAACGGCACCTTACTCTGCATTGTGTACTAGCCACATAATCATGAGAGATGTAGCACTGTATAATAGAAGGAACACAGACTATAATCATAATTTCAAACTAAACTGGGATTCTGTTTGCTTAGCTGGGATTCTGTTTGAGCTAACAGCACCGATCTGATCCTCAGAAAGATGTTAAACCTCTCTGAATGCTTGTTTCATTATCCTAAAATATGGATAACCCTAATTAAGTTCATAATGTCATTGTGAGGATTAAATTAGATATATAAAATCCTAACACAATCTTAAAAATATAATTGTAGCTATTGTTACATAAACAGGGCATATTGATGCTCTGATGACAGGTTGCTTGAGAATGGAAAATCATATATGTAAAAATACCTAGTACAGTGCCTGACACAGAGAAAGTGTTCTCTAAATGGTAGCGATTTAAGACTCATCTCTTATAGCCTAGAATTAATTAATTTGGAAAATTTCACACCATGCAATAAACAGAGGTTGAGTATGTGCACTATTTCAGGAAGTATGCTTACTTTAGAGGGGAAATAAAATGAAGCACGATATGATTATTGCCCTCAAGGAACCCATAATGCAACTACATTATATGCATTTCCATAGGTATGCATTAAATACATTAAATGTGTTAATTATAATAGATGTAAATATATGTATTAAATAGAAATAATTGTATATTCTATTAATAGCATATATAATTTTATATGTATACATATTAAGTAACTATAATACCGCACCACGACCAAAGAGCGATAATAAAATGTTTTGAGATGGGAAAAGGGTTACTGTCTTTGGAAGTTTCAGTATTATCCTTTAGTTCATAAAAAATTGTGGAATTCTGTAAATTAGTTTTAGCTAATGGTATTTGATGTTCAGGATTTTATGTTTTTATTTTTACAGTTTTCCTCCTAGCATAATTAGAATGAATCATATATTCTTGTACTGTTTTCTGTGTAATAGTACATATACGCACATCTATATACAAAGAGAGAATAATCTATTGGCAAAACACATCAAAGCTGTCTTTTGTTTGATTTGTATTTCTTTTAGACAAAACATAATTCAGTTTTATGTGTTCATTTTTTTCAGGCTTATTAAAAAGGATAAAAAATAAATACTTCATAACTTCATTTTTACCATAAAATGTATTTTCCCTCTTGGTATATTAAACATTTTAAAACATTAAGGGCTAGTTTTCTTCTGCCTCTTTTTATTGAAGTGCAAATATACTTAGATTTTTCCTTGTCCTTTACCCTATTGTCATCTTCAGTTAGCATAGCTGTCACATTTCCATGTAATCTATGCTTAGATTTTATATATCTAATTTAATCTTCATAATAACATTATGAACTTAATTAGGGTTATCCATATCTTAGGATAATGAAACAAACATTGAGAGAGGCTTAACATCTTTTTCAGAATCAGATCGGTGCTGTTAGCTCAAACAGAATCTCAGTTTAGTTTGAAATTATGATTAGAGTCTATGTCCTTTCTATTATGCAGTACTACATCTCTTATGATACATATGTACATTGGAAGTAATAATGATAAAAAATAAAACCCAGATAGGTTACCAAAGGAGTCCTGTGTAGAAGTTTCAAGTCAACTAATAGAATAACATTGAATTTTTCCTTCTTAAGATGCCAAGTTTATTTATCAAGTGTTCACTTAAGTAGAATTAGGTGTGTGTTTTGTTGCATTTTATATTCTAAACCATTTTTGTTATAGGATATGAGTAGTGGAAATGCGACAGCTATGCTAACTGAGGATGACAATAGGGTAAAGGACAAGGAAAAAGCCTTTTGTAATGTAATTTTAAATGGTATCATCATTTATTTTCAGTTGGCATTCAATTTCCAATACATTCACTTTAAAATGCATTACTATTTAGTTTTGAATGTTATGGTAATTTTGGAGTTGACTTAGCTTTTCTCAGAGTCACAGATATGAGGCATATTAATGCACATGAGTTCCAGATGACAAATGGTGCTTGAAGTTTCCATGTCTGCTAATTCATTTTTGATTATAACATGGATGTCTTCTGAAATATAAATGGCATTTGCCTAGCCAAACGGTCATCTGATTTGAACATACGATGTGATGCTTCACTGATATTTGAACTTTGGAGTCATTTCAAATTCATTGATAATAGTGCCTATAAAGGGCATGTTCCCTGACTCAGAATGAAATAAACTAAGTCTGTATCAGCTGCTTCTCAGGGACAAGGTTCCTCTAATCTATCTGACTTATAGAAAGTATTTGGAATTAATTTAGCAACCTTTGCACTCAAAGGATGTTTCACTTTGCTTACATTTTCAAAACCAACTTTAAATGGTCCAGATTGCATTGTGTCAAGGAATTCCAACTACATGAGTAGTCTTGGATCTTAGTTTTAGATAAATAATGGCAGCTAATGGCATCTATTGAGGGGGAAATGGCAGTCATTCAGAGTAAACTTAAGTTTTAAAAGTGAATTCAATTTTTATCATTAGCCATCTAAATCGGCTTGAAATTGTGAAAGGAAGTGGTAAAAAAAAGTTGTACTACTATGTGTAATTGATTTTTATACCAAAAAGTATTTTCATGTATTTAAACCTTTCTTACATATTTTGTAAATTCTTAGTCTCTAATACAAAAGTTAAAAACATTTGTTTGAGTTTCCTTAATCATACTCCTTGAAGTTCTTACTGAATTCTAATTTTTCTTCCTTCTTGAGTGTTAGAGTGACATCAAACTCCATCACACTATGAATTCCCTAAGATCCAGTAATGTGTCTGAAACACATTACTGTGCTATGGGAAGTGGTCTCTTGAGATCTGAAAAACAATAAAACTAACTAAATGTCAATTTGCTTTTTACTATTTACATGATTCTAAACAATCAGAGGTACAGTATTCCTCCTTGAAACATTCTTTTGTTTTTATAGCCTCTAAATGGCTGCTGAGTTATAGTTGAATTTTAATAGTATATTTTTAAGCTTCATATTTTAAGCTTTCGCATATTTTATTACATATATTGAGGAAACATGACATCCTATGAGGAAGTTAATTTGAAGAAATCCTAGTGATATGTCAACTATCACACTCAGGGGAAGTTGATAATGTTTCAAAAATGCTTGATCCTTTTGGGGGGGCAGATTTTCTGTTTTCAGGCCTCTGTCATACTCCATATTCTTACATTTAGACATTAGATTTGGAATAAACAATGATAGCCTAGTGGTTGTGTGGAACTAGAACTTGAATTGCTTCAAATCCATCATTATCTAGACCATTTGAAATGTTTGCGTTAAATTTCCTGGAATTTGTTGAGAAATTATTTTTCAAAATTATCCTTATATTTCAGGCTTTTGTAACTATTTGTATATCTGTTGCATCACAAAAACAATTTTTGAAATTCAAGTTTATAAAAATATTCCCAATTAAGTATGAATTAAGACAGTTGACAAATCTGGTTAAAATGATTATTGAAAGCAATATGCAAAAGGTTTCCAATTTGACAAAGTCCTTGACAAAATTTGGCAGAAATGTTATATGATGAATGTTACTACTCATAATGAGGCAGACCAAAATTTAAGTATAATTTTCCTTTTGAGGGGAAAAATAGAATTATGTTATTAAAATTATTAATCTATTCATTTTCCTTTTTTGTACAGTAATATTTATTTTATTTTTATTGACATGATTATAAGGTAAAATATAAGAAGTTTCATTGTGTTTCTTTTCTGCCCATTATGTTTCATTTCATTGTATGATTATAACTAAAAATAACTTTGTTCTATAGAGGAGGAATTTTTGTTCTAAAAAATCATTCTCCACATGAAAATATGTGTGGTACACTATTTATAGGAACTGTAACAAAAAATAATTCAGCAACTTGCTTAAAAGAAGTAAATATTAGCCGGCCTTTCTTTTTTTTTTCCATTTCAAATGCCTTACAAATTCTGTGTGAGTATTCTCATTTAAAACATCTATGTAAGTGAAGGAAAAAGTAGGGGAAAGAGTTATGATCCCCTTAGCAACAATTTTCTAATTTGTTCAAAAATAATTATTGTAACTTTTATTACCTATTATTACTTTTGCATTTCTAATAAATCAACATTTACATTATCTTAACACAATAAATTTTGAGTCTCCTCACCCCAACCTCAGTTCAGGTGATAGTGAAATGGAAACAGTATTATGTGGTAAAAAAAAAAAAAAAAAATATATATATATATATATATATATATTTTTTTTTTTTACAATTGGAAAGATGACAATTCAAATCCAGATTTCAAGTAAGTGGAAGCAAGGTAAGTGTAAGGTACATCTAAACTGTAAAACAGAAGCTTGTATTTTTATGTACTGTAATCTATGAGATAATATATAAAAAGGAGCTACAGCACAGGAATAAATCTGAATCCTTCCCTATTTTTCAAGGATTAACACATTTATCCAATATTTTTATGTTTTTATTTTTTATAGAGTTTATATTTAATGTGGGATCTGAAAATAAACAAACAACCAAAAACAAAACAAAGGCAAGCATATGTGTGAAAAGAGAGATCAGTTGTACTAGTAAGCAAGGCTTTAAATTTACTTTTGTAAATTTACTTTTGTAAATTTACTTTGGATTCCAGCATCACATTACTGGCTTCAAGCAAATGAATTTCCAATGTTTTTGATTCACCCAATTTTCTATATTATAGAGGTCTTTGTTGCTGATACCATTTACTTGGTTATTAAACAGCACTTGACTCAGTCGGCACAGCCATACTGCCTTTCAATGGGAATGTAGGGCTTGTTGACTACTGTCATGATAATAGGTCTTCCTCCTTCTACCCTGAGAAGACTGAGAAGCAACCAAAGCACTATTCTGGCAGCTTGATTTAATTCTACCTCAGTAGAATTGCTGCTCAGTCTCCTTAAGAGATAGTAATGTGCGTCCTTATCCTACCCACTTACCCCACCATGTGAGTAAGATCATTCACTACTGGATCTCAGGGAATCTTTTTTGGGGCGGGATGTGGAAAGGGAGATGGAAAGAGAGAATCTTAAGCAGGTCCCACACCCAGCATGGAGTCCTACATGGGGCTCAATCTCAAGACCCTGAGATCATGACCTGAGCTGAAATCAAGAGTCTGACGCTTAACCAACTGAGCCACCCACGTGCTCCTCAGGGAATTTTCTCATAACCCCACTATCTGCTCTGTGAGATTATTATCCAATATTTTTAAATTTTAAATATATATTTATTCAATCATTGTGTGTTTCATGGTAGTATACTTTATTAAGAGGTGATACACGGGTTATTAAATTTGATTTACAGTTGATTTTTGATGCAATTTCTCTTAAGAAGTTAGAAACAAACATCTAAATATTTTCAACAACACCAGAAAACAAATTTCTGCATTCCAGTACAAGGAAACTCCTATTTCTGGAAATGTGTAGTTTTCATATATTTACACTTTAAGAAATCACTTAAGACATGAAAAATAATAATGGGAATTAGCTTCTAAATGCAATCTGTTAAAGTAAGATAAAACAAAAGTCTGGTGATACAAATCTAGGGTATGTACATGGTTGCTACCTAAATGAAGTACTTCTCAAAATTGTTAATAAGTTCTCTTGAGCAAGTATTGAACTCCCTCTATAATTCAGACCTTGTAATAGATATAATGGTCCTCACATTAAGAAGATACAGTTGTAAGATTCAAGAATCTGCACATGAAAGGCACATTTTAAAAAAGAAACATCGTCATCATCAAAGAAAACAAGAAAGGCAAGAACAACTTTAGTCCACTCCACAGATCATTCAATGAAAGTAACTTGATGGCAATGATTATGAGAGATTATTTCGTTATTAAATTTGCATTCCAAATAAATATTTACATTTGTCAACTGGATGAGTCTATATTAATCTTCAAAAAGTAAAACTGGTTAAAGGAGTTATAGCTGTGCATTTAATCAAAAGGAAGAGGGAAGAGACTGGTTATTCTTATAGAAAGGAATTTTAAGACTGAAGAAGTTGGTAGCAATGGCTTATTGGAATTGTATTTCAAAGATTATTCTGATATGGAAAAGCAAGACTAACTGATCTTTTAACTATATAGCACAGAAAAAAGTAATTCACAGTCTATTTTTGTATACATAGAATAAGATTTGATGTGACAGCTCATGTGTTATGGTTTTGTTAGATATAATAAGTATGGAATATTTGAAAATTGGCAACATTTGTTAATAAAAAGAAGGAAAGATAAGCTGACTATAAAACAAATTCAATCAAAATATATTGGGTTTTTATACTAAGGAAGCTCTGCAAAAGTTGGAAGTAGTCTCAGATTTAATATTAAAAATTTTGTCTTTAAATGTCATTTCAGGTTAGAAGATATATTATTACCAAATACATTCCAAGCACACAATTTCTTGAAAACTAGACTATAAAATGAATTTAATGTAGTTAACACTGCAGTTCTTGATTTATGAGTGGATGCTAGAAAGTTGTTTCCCTGTAGGGAAAATTATTCCAAGCTTTGCAAGTTTCATATCTATTTTGCAATTAGGTTAATTTCTATTTGAAATTCTCCAACTTTGCCCTTTCATCACACAAAAAAAATCATGAAATGTGAGAAATAAGTAAGAAGCCTTGTTTTTGTCAAAAAAGTTCAGAGTTTGGGATTTCCAATCCTAAGTAAGTACTTCTAAATGTGCTCTGATATATGGAACGTGAAAATTAGTAAATATGAGTGTTCTCTATGACACTTTCTGGCATTTTCTATTATTTCACATAATCTGACTGATGGGTAAAC
Source organism: Ursus americanus (assembly GCF_024610735.1). NCBI lineage: Eukaryota > Metazoa > Chordata > Mammalia > Carnivora > Ursidae > Ursus > Ursus americanus. The sequence goes on from NC_142129.1 coordinate 62,620,722, forward strand.
TTCTAATATTGTCATCTTTCAATGTTTGTCTTAAAAGAAATGCAATTGTACATACAGCAACCATTTTCAGGGAGACAAAACTAGACTGCACAATATTGTTTGATATTAGATTTCAAAACAAATACAAATATGTGATTTTGAATAGAAGACTTAATCCCCTTACCATTGCATTTGGATTAGTCTCCTGATATTCTACGAGAATTTTTGTGGTGAAATTGGTACTACAACCTCTTTTAGTCATTTCTGTCTCTCTTCAGAATCTCAGACATATATATCTCTTTCTAACTCTGTGGCTTTAAGGGCTTATTTTCAAAACCATTTGTAGGATGACAAGTCTATGAAAAATTGTAGGTACAACCACATGTTGTCTTTTCCCTTTATTTCTCTACCCTTTGACTTATATGTTTTTTGGGGAGTGTAGGTAATTTTTTTTTCTTTTACCCCTTTCAGAAGTATGTGAAGGGAAATGATTTTGTAGAGTATACCTTTGTTTTTTGTTTTTGTTTTGCTATTGCTGATTGTTTTCTTTTAGTGTTTGCTCAACTCTATTTTCTGTTTTTTCTGATAAGAAAACCTCCATTCATAGGCAAAAGAACCACCATCTAATTCCATGTGTCTGTGGGGATGCTGATTCTCTAGCTAAAGATGTGGACATGAAACTTTCCAAGAACCTTGGTTTAATCTGGATATTGGGTGAAAGAGAATCATGTTTTCTCTTGGATCAATAAGTCCAAGGAGCAGATAATCTTTAGAGTCCTCAGTGTCCTTCTTACCCCAATAGGGAGGACAGATAAAGCCAGCAAAGAGAATGAGAAAATCCAGTGATGGAGATTGAGAGAGATTGAGAATAACATCCTTTGAAGTTTCTGTTTAGTTTAACATAATCTGAGTTGAATTTGAGTTTCTTGTTTCTGTTACTTCAGAGAACAACAATAAAAAAATAGTTCAACAAAGCAAGTGCCTGATAATATTGAACCTATATAAATGTTTTGCAATCGAATGTAACATATGTGCGCATGTCATAAATTTACCTCCTCATTCCCTGCCTCCATAAACAATAGTTTTTTCATCTGATCCAATTTATGGTTTACTTCTTCAACTATGGCAAACAGGAACTAGTAGAGGCTTTTATCCAATCACTCCCAATTCTCACCTGATAAAAAAAACCAAACGTGACTTCAAGCATGGTCTGATCAACTGTAATTCAGCAGTAACTTACAACCTAGGTACAAAGAGAAAGCTAGAAGGGAGAATGTCATTCAAGATATTTATATCAAAAGCTTTAGAGCATATCTATTCTCCATTAGCCATTATAAAGAAAGCACTTTGATGGAAGAAGATTTAAGTCTTTGAGGTGATCTCTCGCAATGTTATAGATAATAAAGCACTTTATTTGCAAATACCACACACTCTGATAATCATGTTACTGGCTACATCACAGAATTCAATTAGTACTTTATTCTAAAAATAAAGTTAGTTTCTACTGAATGAGCTTTCATATGTGCTAGCATCTTCAAGCACATGCTTTTGTGAATGCATATTGAAGTACTTAATTAAAGTGTGCTACTTAATGCACATTTAGTTGGAACTCTGCACATTAAAAATGATATAAAATGATTAGGAGAACAGGAAAATACACCTTGCCTTTGATTATAAAGATGATTTTCTCATGCAGGCATATTAAATTTAGGGTTTCTGATAAAGATTACAAATATTTTTTTCTTTTTGTGATTTCAGCACACAATGTATATTTCAGTGAACTATTTTGAAGCTTTCCCTCTCTGCTGTGTAACCTTGGTCAAACTTCTAACGCGATATTCCTCTAGTGCCTAGTTTTGGATGATGCTTAGAGTTGGCATTCCATAAATTTCTCTTTGATTGGCTGGAAAATAATATATCATGCCTTTCAAATGTCAAGATACCAAGAGCAGTAAAACACTTTTTGTAATTTTAGTATTTAGCTAAAATACTAAAATACATGAGCAACACCCCTTTGTATATACATTAAGGAATGCGCTATAAAACTGTGGAGCCAGTAGTCTATCCTAAAATCAGTAGATATAAAGCTGACGCCTTACAGTACATATTAGTACAGATCATTCTAAACACCTTGGAAAGGTAGAATCATGGCCATGGTTTCTGGTGCTACAGTTGGTGACCTCCACAGAGGTTCAAGTTGGGGTTGAAATCCAGCCTGTAACTGTTACCCCAGCAGAGCACTGTCCGTTTGGATAACTTGTGTCTCTTTCTAATTTGGAAAATAGTGTATTAAAGGATAGTGGTGCATCTGAACAAAGTGATTTTAAATGAAGGTGGATCCCCACTAGCAAGGAACTGACAGGGTGGTGATAAACCATACTTGGACAAGGCTTCATCTGAAACTAGGAACCTGCAGATGGGCTATCCTGATACAGTATAGGTGATTTCTAAAAACGAAGGAAAGAAGAGGGGTTGGGGGCAGCATAGGAGGGAGGAGCACCTTGGGAGTGAAAAAGCCAGTAACCGGACATTCTGTCGAGGAAGTTACTGACACTGCTTCACGGTCTCCTCACCCATGTACGGTTTGACTTTCAAAGTTAACCCTCCCTTGTCCTTCTCCTTAGACTCAGTCCTGAAGGAACTGCAATGGCTACAGGTGAAGGATGTGCGTAGCTGGAAAAAGGGAGCAAACTGATCTCCACCTCCCAGCTCCCACTGCAATCTTCAGGCCTGAGGTGGAATCCGACTGCAGACATGGTGGGGTTGGGAGTAAAGAGGGGTGAAGAGCGTAGAGAAATTTTGAATGACAAGAAGAAGTAGATCTTAGATGAGACTGGACTTTTTAATACCTGAAAAGTGAGAGCACTTGTTAATACCTGTAAGTTATAAAGAAAGCTATGGGATCTACCCAAGATTTTATCCAGGAGTAGGAAAGAACAAGCCCACAGAACGTGTTCAGAGAGAATAAATGTGAGAGCAGACAAAATTACTTTTTGTTCACACTCCACTAAGTTCCATAAATACACTGGATCCACTGGAATAATTTCCATAAGTTGCTTCTTCTTTATTCTAAAACTGAGAATTGTACTGGTTTGTGCTGAAGAAACAATTTTCTATTTCCTGAATAAACATGAATTAGATTTGATGTGCACCGTTTAACCCTCCAACCATTAAATGTATCAGATAATGGTTAAAAACACTTAAAAAAAGTTTCACCTTGTTTACTTGCTATTCTATCAATTAGAATTTTCTATCCACTGGCCAGCCCTATTGTGCATCTATATTATAATAGCTGTTTTCCTCAGAAGGATGCTGTGACCTCAAAAGACTTTTTAGTACAATTAAAATGATGCTCAAACTATATTCAGAATTATTTTGGTGTTAAGTGATTTTTATTGTCTTATTTAAACAGAGAAAATGCATGTAATTTATATGGTTATGATAACTGTACTTCCCAAACCCCAAATCAAGAAATGTGGTCTGACAAATGATTTTCGGGTTACATCCAGGTAAAAGAAAGTACCTATGCTGCCCCAAACATTGTCATTAGTTTAGTGTTTGTGGTTTAATGCTTTTGGTCATATTAAAAATACGGTATGTACAGGGAATATATCTGAATTAGGTAGAGTATATTACTTTAAGCAGATGGCACCACACTATCCCTAAATACCAAAACCTTAGCTTGCTTTTCTTGCTTCTGCCTTTTGGAACTGTTTTTAATCTGAGAAAATTTTTTAAAAATAAAACCTCCTCCATTGGATCCCATTAATCAGTTTGTTTGTCTAATCATGCCGTTAAATTCCCTGCCATATCGCTAGATACAGAATCTGTCCACCACACTGCTCACTCAAAAATTTCATAACATTAAGGTTGTAGGCTAGTCAATGTAATTATATTTCTGGGTCGTATTAATACACAATTTTTGGTATGTGAATTCAACTTATTTTCATTAATTAAAGATTAGTTATTTTTCTTTGTTTTGTGCTTATTTTCAACTGCTGTTTTTCAATATACATGTGCTCTATTCTTCCATTACTGTATTCTAACTCAGGAAACGAGACATTCAGGAATAGTTTAGAACACTAGATCAACCATCATCAAAGTTCTTAATTATGTTTTGAAATGATTCCAAATGGTAGTATTCATCTAAGAACAAACCAAGCATTACAGTAAAAGAGGTGTGAAATAGCCATATAAACACTCCTACTACTAGTTCATTTTTCAGTTTACTAAGAACATCATTAACAAGAAGTAGCAGGTTCTTTTTCTCTTTTCGGTTTAAAATAATTACTGGAATAGTCTAGCATCTATATAAAATGGCAAGAATCAAAGCAGCTGAGAACGAAAATGCATCTGTATATATGTATGCATTAAAAAGTAGACAAGCCCAATTGTAGCCAATGAATGCATGACTGAATAAGGAGTAGAAAGTGTTCTTCATTAATTATAAACTGAGAATTTGGGGGAAAAGAAAAAAAAAAAAAAAGCTCCAAGGAATAATAGGCAACTTACAGCAGATGTCTACCACCACACTAAAGTAAATCACGCAAAGGTAACCTGATGATGCCATTTAATGTTTTCTTCCTTGGTTATATTCACTAATTTCATCAGAGAGTTTCTTAAATGTCTTGTCTTAAGGTCTAGATATTTAGCTTAACTGTCAATCATTTTTATTATGGAATAAGTTACGTTTATATAATATTTTTATACCTTGCCTAAGGAGGGGACTCACTCACTAATCACAGCATTCCTCTGATCTTTTCCCCAACATCCTCAAGTTTGACATTTGAAGGTGTAGCTAAAACACAAGATGAAAGTTTGGTTTAGGTTTGGATGGGTGGTTTTTTTTTTTTTTTTCATGTCAAGAAAAAAATCCAAGTTGCAGTTTATTTTTTAAAATTTTTAAAGATTTATTTGGGTTTTTTTTTTTGAGAGAGAGAGAGAGAGTAAGCAAGCGAGCATGGGTTGGGGCAGAAGGAGAGGGAGAGAGAGAATCCCAAGCCGACCCGGCGCAGAGCCCTATGCGGGGCTCAATCCAACAACCCTGAGATCATGACCCGAGCCAAAATCAGGAGGCTGGCACTCAACCAACTATGCTACCCAGGTGCCCCACAAGTCACAGTTTAGATATTAATCCTGGCTGATTTTTAGGTTGTGATTTGCCAATAAGAAAAACAGTTAATTAATATTCCTTTAATCAATACTTTATTAATTTAAAAGATACCTGTTAGAAGCAATTCAAATTATCTTAGAAAAAATGTAATTAAAATGCAAAAACACATTTAAATAGTCCCACAGAATCTGTTTCAAATTAACTTACAATTAAAAAAATAGAGCCTTAAGAAATAAAACTACCATAAATAAAAATGATCTGGGGGAAAATAAAAGAAACTACCTGTAGAAAGAGACCCGTAGAATTAACATATACTAAATTAAGAGTACATTTGTTGATATATTTAAAGAAACAAATAAAATGATGGGATTCCACTTTCACCTAGTTTATATAAAGCTGGAAAAGAGCATCACTTCCACTCGAACAACAGGAGAATAAACTGTATAAACTACAAATTCATAATTTTTTTTTATTCCATCGAAGAGCAGAGGTTAAATCCCAGAACAGAGAAGTCCAAGTGGAAGAAGGAATACATGGAAAGAATATGTAGCTCCAGCAGGTAAGAGGAAATTAGAATGTTATCACATTGTTGAAGGACAGATGTGGGCTAGCTCAACATATAACAAATTTGGGGTGCCTCAGACCCAAAGGAATTTTCACTCCTGTGGAGGCTATTTTCCATGGACCTCCACTGAATTCTCATAAGAAAGCTTGCGAATGTCTAGGAGACAGGAGAAAGCCTTGCACGGGTGGCACAGGCATAGAGGAAGTCCACCACTATCCAAAAGCCAGGAAGCGCCATCTCTCCTGCTTGGCTCCTTCTCTTACACTAAATAAAAGCCATAAGATGTGTGGGGAAGAATGGCAAGTTCTATCACTCTCAGGGCACAGATAGATACCCATTTTCCTGTGGGAAGGGAAACAAACTTTCTCTGCGGAAATGTCAGCAAAGAGTTTTCCTCGGTGTCCTTCCCATATCAATAGCTTCAGAGTCCTCAGCACCATAAAGACAAATCTCTCCCACACAAGATGCACTACGGCTAGTATGTAGAGATGTGCTTTCATGAGGAGGAGGCATAGGAATCCTGAGAAAGCCCCATGTATGAAGCCCAGGCATATGGGGCCTCACTAAGACTGATCCTGGACCAGAGACAACTTCTGTCACCTGTCCAACAGTCTAGCAAGCAGTCAGCACAAGTCCTTCCTGGGGAAGGAGCAAGGGTCCTACTTTCTAGGGAGAGCCCCTCCGTGTTGCAGTTGTGCTAGGACGGCTGAAAGCTGAGGCTGGAGCAGAAACATTGAGGAAAAACCCTCTGGTAGCTTAGCTCCCACTTTAAGCACAGGAGTCATCTGAACAATTTGAATACTTTTGTGCACTGAAGGTAACAAAAGTAACAATAAAACCCAAACTCAGCTCAACTCCTCACCAGATGTCTCAATGCTTCAAACTAACATTCTGACAAAAGAAGAAGCAGGCTCATTTCCAGGCATAAATATAAATTATCTCAGTATCTACTGTTCCCACATGATATCAAATAGTAAGAAATTGTTATACATAATAAAGAAAACAAACTCTCCTATTTGCTAAGAGGTGTTTTGTTTTGTTCTTTTTTAGATCAGAACTGGATACTGAATGCTGCTGCATGAATTCTTCCTATGTCAAATGAGATGATCATATGGCTTTTCTTTTAGTTTGTTATATAGTCAATTTCACAAATTCATTTTCAAATGTTAAGAGAATCTTGAATTCCTAAAATGAACTCCACACAGAAATGAAGTATTACTATATTTACATATTGTAGAATTCAATTTGGTAAGCTTTTTTTTTTTTTTTTAAGACTTTTATTTATTTATTTGTCAGAGAGAGAGAGCATGCACAAGCAAGGGGAGCAGCGGGCAGAGGCAAAAGCAGGCTCCCTGCAGAGCAGGGAGCCCAATGTGGGGCTCAATCCCAGGACCATGGGATCATCACCTGAGCCAAAAGGCAGACACTTAACCCACTGAGCCACCTAAGTGCCCCTATTTGGTAAACTTTTATTTAGAATTTTTGCCCTGAAATTCATGAGGGATGTTGTTCTTTACATTTCTTTACTTGAGATGTCTTTGATAGCAGAACTTTACTGACCTCAAAGAATGAATTCTGGACTGGTTTTTCCCTTTGTATGCCTTGGTATTATTTTTTTAAACGTTTGGAAGACTTTACCTATGAAACCATTTGACCTTGAACTGCCTTTTTGCTTTGTTTTGTGTCTTGTTTTTGTATTTTGTGAAAGGTTTAAAATACAAATTCAACTTTTAAAATAAATATTGATTATTTAATATTTTAATTCCTCTTGAGCAAAATCTGCCAGTTTTTATCTTTCAAGCAATTTCTTCATTTCATTGAAATTGCCAGATTGTTGCATAAAGTAGATCATAATATTATTGTACCTTTAAAACCTATAATCAGTTACCTTTCCCATAGTTGTTACAGATATTTTGGGTCTTTTCTACTATTGTTTCTTATCACTCTTGCTAAAGTTTAACAATTAGATAGATCCATTATAAAACTAACTCTTGAATTTATTGATTTTCTCTGTTTTTCTGTTTTTTTTAATTTCGTTGATTTCCATACTGATATTTTTTGTTTATTTCATTCTTCTTTCTTTGTGTTTAATTTGCCCTTCTATTTACAGTTTTTAAAGATGGAAATGGAAGTCAGTGATTTGAAACTTTTCATTTTTAATATAAGCATTTTGTTTTAATTTCATCTCTAATTACTTCTTTCACAGAATTGCACATATATTTACATGTCGTATTTTTAATTTCATTAAAAACAAATGATATCTTAATTACCATTTAATTTCTTCTTTTACCTAGTAGTTACTTAGAAGTGGTTTGTTTATTTGTTTATTTATTTATTTATTTATTTTAACATCTTATTTATTTATTTGTCAGAGAGAGAGAGAGGGAGAGAGAGAGCACTTGCTGGGAGGAGTGGCAAGCAGAGGGAGAAGCAGGCTCCCCGCTGAGCAGGGAGCCTGATGGGGAACCTGGAATCATGACCTGAGCCAAAGGCGATGCTTAACCAACTGAGCCATGCAGGCATTCCTTGAAGTGGTTTATTCAGTTTCCAAATATTTGGATATTTTGTAGAGGTCTTTCTGTCATTATCTAATTTAATTCCACTGTGTTCAAAAATCATATTTTGTATGATATGAGCCCTGTTGAATTATTTGAGACTCCTTTTATGACTCAGATTATGTATGGCTTATTTCTTAAATATTCCACATGTGCTGGAATAATATGTATATTCTGCTATCATTAAGTAGAGTGATATACACATGTTCAGGAGGTCAGTTTGTCTGATGATATATTGTACATGTCTTATATTGTGGGTGATTTTCTGCACTTGTTCTATTGGTCATTAAGAGAGGGATGCTAAATTATAATTGTGCTTTTGTTTATTCATCTTTGCCATTTTATCAGTTTTTATTTCTTTTATTTTGAGGATTTGTTATTTTGTGAATAATCTTTTATGATTGTTAGGACTTCTCAATAATTTGGCTAATATAGTATCATGAAATGACTTTTTTATCCTTGGAAATATTCTGTGCTCTAAAAGTTTCTGATGTTAACACAGCCATTCCAGCTTTCATTAGGTTTATGTTAGCATGGTAAAACTTTTTCTATTTTTTTTTATGTTTTAACATTTTCTGTCTTTTTATTTAAAGTATATTTCTTATAGGCAGCATACAGTGACTCTTGCTTTTTATACAATTTGACAATCTCTGCCTTTTAATTAAGTTCTTTAGACCATATGTACTTTATTTATTTATATGGTTATATATAAAGTTCATCATCTTTCTATTAATTTTTTTATCAGATAAAAAAGAAAACTTTTTTTTTCTTTTCCAGGCTTTATTGAATTTTATTATTGAGTTTTTAATGATACTATTTTATTTCATTTGTTGCTTTATTTGCTGTCCCTCTAATTTTTTGGTAGTTGCTTTAGGGTTTCTAGTATACATCTTTAACCTATCACAATTTATCCTTAAGTAACATTAAACCCCTTCATGAGAGGTAATAACAATCTTAAGAGATTATATACTTAATATATGATCAACATATATTTGGGTATGCTTATATGATATAAAACATAACAATGAAAATAATGAAGTATTGCTACATGCATTGCTATATTTGGATATCAAAAATAAATCAAGAGAAAATGTAAATCACAAAAGAGTATGCATACTCCTATTTTTAACTTTTTTAAACAGGTAAAATATAACAAGATATACTTAAAAGATAAAGGCAGACATGGTAAAGTTATTTAAAAACAGCAAAAAAATGGTCGGTGACTATTTAGGATAACAGTTACCTCGGGAGCTAGAGACCTAAAAATGCAGATACTCAAAAGGGCCTTTGAAACATTGAGGATCTTTTATTTGAAACTGAGTGGTTAGTACAAGTATAAATGATTGATTACCACTATTTAAACTATATAAAATTATATATCTATGTATATATGTTACAAAAGTTATATATATAATTTTATATAGTTTAAATATATATGTGTGTATATATATTTATATATATACATAAATATATATGTATACACACACACATACCAGCTTTGCATTACAACATTATATTCACTAGTATGTCAGGACAATACAGTAGACTTTGGACAGGGAAAAGATGTATTAAGGGGAAACTGGTGTCTGGCAATATGAAAGAAACAAATTCACTTTTCACGTTTGACATAGCCCTAATCAATATATAAATCCTGTATTTCTAAGAACTAGTCATGATACAGATAAATGAAGAAGTGAATGAAGAAATAACTTACTGAAAATAAAGGAAATTAACAATTCCAGCCATTCTCTTAGATGCCAGATACTGCACTGTATGCTAGACCTTTAGTTTCATTTCATAATCTTAAACCCTTGAAGGGCTTACAAGGAATCTGAGTAGCATAAAGGTTAGGTAATTTCACGCATGTGCCAGACCTGGTGAGTACTGAGTTGAGCTTCAAACTCAAAAAGCCTGGGCTCTTATCATTAAACCGTTGTATTTCCATTACACCACAAACCAAAGACAAGTAATCAAGTCCCACCCAGGAAAACTTCCTATTTACTGCAACATGTTAATTTTTTTTCTCCTTTAAAAACAGCTTTTGTGTCCTCATTGATGAAATAAGTTAAATACTAAATACCTGCTTTGACCTACCTACCTCACAGTGGTTCAGTTAGAATCAGGTGAACCAACGCATGTAAATTTACATGGCGAAATGTTGCATGTAGATCTTGATTTTGTTGTTTTAAAAAGTTTCTTTTTTGAATTGCATTTCCAGGATGGAATTATTATGTGACCCATAGCCTGGTACTTTACTATGATGAATGAATATATGCATACACCAGAACATAAACTTAAATGTTTTTGTTTTTTAGGTAAAAATATGGCAAAGTAGACCCACTGTATGTTATATCCATCCTTTTCACTCACCTTTCCATATACTTGGGAAGGTAACTTCCCAAGGGGCAACTTCTTTGGGGTTTCCCAAATTGACTGTGTATTCCATGCATTACCTCACACAACAAGACAGATGAGGCTTTGGGAGGTGGAAGCAGCCGGGTTTCTAGCTTGCATACAGGCGGCCTATTCAGACTCACTGTTGCTCTACGCAAATCCCAAGTGCTTTTGCTAAAGTGAGCTGGAAAGCTTTGCCACAGGTGGTGGCCACGACTAATGTGCACCTGCACTACTACCCTAGCATCCCAATCTCTTAATTAGTTTTGTCTCTTTTATGGTTCAGTAATTAAACAAATTGTTATAAGTAACTAAAAAATAGAAGCCAAGAAGCCCATTTCCACAGCTGGCAGCCTGACACATCAGAAGTTTAATTGCTAAAATGCTCTGTCAGGGGCCAAATTCTTTATTATTGTTTGCCTAACAATTACAAATGAGTGGGTGGGTAGAAGTGGCACTTTGGGTGCTATAAGAATTTTTTTTAATGACTGATTCCCCCCCCCCCCCCGCCAATATATTCTTCATAGTGGCTGAGTTGCTTGGGAAAGGTGAGGATAACTCATCTTTTGAAAGCAGAAATGAATTTTAAACCAGTGATACTTGCTGCTACTAAAGAGGTTTAAATCATAAGAATTAGTCTGAATACTTTCACCAGAGAATTCGCAAATAAAAAAAATAATAATGATTGCTTTCTAGTCTCTGTCAAGTACCTGGAGAACAGAGCATTTTCCTATGACTTTTCCTCTCTTCTGTGAATGAAAATTTTCCCAGGCTGTCCTCTTTTACCTTAACTAGGGAACTTAAAACTAACACACAGCCACATACTTGGGACACACATATGCCCATCTCTGCACAAAGTATTATAGCTTCTTCCCAAATTCAGATGGTGTTTCTAATACCATTTAATTTTTATTGTTGGTTTCCCACACCTTAAACTTAACATAAAGAGTCATCTCTTTTGTTTGCTGTCATTTGCTTAAAAGTGAGATATTGTTAATAGGACTTCAGTTTTGTTTGTTTTGTTTTAAGTTATATATTTTTTCTGGGTATTAAACTAATATCTCTTTAGTTTAAAAAACTGGCGAAAATATAATTAAAAAAATAAACATTATTCAAAATCCCATATTGGCATATTGGATTACTTCTCAGCCAATATTCACTGTGCTCCTCCTTAGGGCAGAGCATAACACCTGCCTCATGGAGTTTGGGCTTGGCCATGGATTTAACATGTTGACTGTGGATAGAAATGCCAGTTGAGAGCAAAACTTTTCAGAAGCTTACTCTCTCGTACTCCTGATGGCTGCCATGGCCAACCCTGCTACTTCAGCTAGGGTTCCAGAATGAGAGATACGATAAACAGACTTGCACAGAAGTCTGGATCTGACCCAGGACAGATCTCGCCAAGTTCCAGCTGGCCCTTTTTGAGCCTGAAATAAATGTTTCTTATTACAATAAGCCTCTGAGAGTTTGAGGTTGCCTGTTACACAGAAAAGCTGACATATATATCCACCTTTCAATGGAGATTTTACCTATGTGTGTACATATATATACAGGTATACACATGCACACATACAGTTGATCCTTGAACAACACATGCTTGACCTGTGCAGGTCCACTTAGATGTGGATATTTTTTTTTTTTATAAATGCCATAAGGGTACTATAAATGTATTTTCTCTTATGATTTTCTTAATAGTATTTTCTTTTCTCTAGCTTATTTTAAGAATATAGTATATAACACAAACACACAAAATGTGTTAATTGACTGTTTTTGTTATCAGTAAAGCTGCTGATTAACAGTATGTTATTTGTAGTTAAATTTTGGAGGATTCAAAATTACATGCAAATTTTCAACTACATGGTGATGAGCACCCCTAACCCCCATGTTGTTCAAAAGTCACATTTGTTCTGACATACTTTTTTCTAGACATCCATTGTTTCTTTGTCTTTTTCAGTATGTGTATGTAACATATGTATGTTTAAGGACATATTTGGTTATATAAATATACTGTGTGTGTGTGTATACCTATGCATATAGTAAATCACATACACAAACACTTAGATTTAAAACAGATCTCTTATAAGATGATGAACCCATTCTAGTTTGCCTCGGACTTTAACCGAGGTTAGCACTGGAAATTCTCTATCCTGGAACACTTCTCAGGTTCAGGCAAAAGAGGATTGTTATCACTCTATTTCTTACTTTTGTTTTTTTCAATTTATTTTTCTAGTTTAATGGGACTTGAACAAAATTCTCCAATTTCATCGCATGTTCTCGGTCTGTTGTAATTTCAGAGTATCCCATCACATGCACACATAAAACACCCAATTTAACCAATCACCTCATGTTAGATATTTCAACTATTTTTTTGTCAATTTTTTCTTGTAAGTTTGAAAACATTTTCTTTATAATCTTTGATTCAGTTGTGGGCTATTTTTTCATATTTTGTCATCATTATTCATGACATAGATTTTTACCATTTGAGAGACTAATTTATTTTATGAATTCAGTAGCTTAATTTTTAAATATTTTAGTAGAAGATAAATGTTTTGAAGGAATAACATACTTATAATTCATACCACAACACAATTTTTACTCAAAGTTTATGTAATAGCAAATATAATCCCTTTAACAGTTATCTCAATAGTCATTGAGCCACATGTTCTTTCTATTCAACATGTAAGTCTTAGTACCTACCCTCATTTGACTTTCAAAAGAAGTACATAAATAAAATATGCACACCTGGAAAATAAATGTACAATATTAATAATATGGGACATGTAAGGTATGATACTAATATCAAGCGCTACATGGTTTTGAGAAAGTAAACAAAAAGTAGAAGTTAGTGTGGCCAAACAAAGCTTCCCCAGATAGGATACAAAGTAAAGGGATACTAGATATGATGTATGGAACTTCCTTCCTCTTTTTATAAGTATTAATATGGTGCAAAATGGAATTAGGACTCTACATATGTAATAAAACTGCAATTGTACAGTTAAAGGCTGGAGCCTGTAAAGGAAAGATTCTTTGGGATGAAGCAATAGGGGAACCTTTGTGAGAGTGAAGACATTTGGGTTGGATCAGGAAGCCTTTTTCAGATTTGATGCATTAAGTCGCATGTATCTCCCATATCTACAAACATGGCAATAAATTAATAAAAATGATGACGTTATACAACGCAGAGTACTAACCACTATACAATCACAGTGAGCTACCAGGTACGTGTGGTGATGAGCCCTGGGTGTTATACGCAACTAATTATTCGTTGAACACTACATCAAAAACTAACGATGCACTATATGCTGGCTAACTGAACATAACAAAAAAAAATGATAACGTTTCTGAGATGGCTTTAGAATGTGTATAAGAAGAAAATATTTCATGCAAATATCCTGGTAAATAATAATAGTTTAAAAACAGACCAGTAAAAAGCCTTGTCGAAAATAGGGTTATTAAGAGGGTTACATTCAAACTGTATAATTCTTTGAATCTCTTCATGAAACGTCTAAAAATTCACATTATGTTTTAGACATGTTCGTTCTGATATCAGTAAAAGTGTTTATGTGTTTTGATGTAGAGCAGTAAAACGGCAATTGTAAGTCATATTCCTGGAACAGTCTCATGAAAACATGGTATTCCCTTTCATGGCATGACAAACTGCACAAAATACAGTAGTAAACATTACCTTGCCAATTCTTAGAAAAAGGTGACATTAAAAATAAAATGCTACACTGCGTGGAAAACAAAACAAAATAGTACTCCTTTGTATCTTGATCCAAAGCAATTGTCCTAGACAGGTGCGTGTTGGTCATAACAAGAATGAAATCACTCCCAAACACACAATTAAAGTAAACCAAGCAGCTAGTGGTATTAACACTTAAAGGTGTCACATGTGTTTCAAGAAGAAAAAGTAGCTTGTATAGAATATTTTCTGGATCAGGTTGCAGATTTATTAGTCATCCTCTAATACCTTGAGACCAATTCAATTTGTCAGAGCTCAATATCATTGCCATTTCCCTCAGAATCCTGGGTTTTAAATCAAGGCCAACATTGCAAGTAACCTTGGAGGGAAAACAAAATTTATAGTATTGCCGTAAGGCCCATGTCTCAAAGGGATTTAAATCATTTGAATAATCCATTCTTATTTTTTTTCCCCTAGAGGTGCAAAGAGGACAGCTACAAGTATGTTTAACATTATAAGTAATGATATTACACGAGCAGCCAGAGTGTTCAATAGAAGAGTTGAATGCTTTATGTTTATTAAATTTTGAGATTAAATAAAGACAAAAATATGTACATATAAGTTACTTATGTAATTGCTGAGGAACTGGTTAACTTTGTTTACCTGCTCAAATTTATGGGAAGACCATTATTCAAGGAGTATCTTAAAATCAAACCAGAAATACACATGCAGAGGCCAAAGTGAGGTGTGAGGTGGCTTGTAAATGTAACTGCGAATCCTCTTGTTATTCTGAAAAATGCAATACATTAAAGATGTATTAATCTATTTCCATTAGGGAGTTGATGCATGGGAAGAAGTTCAGTCTTAAGGTCCTTCTTCACATATTTGAAGAATTAGAGAGACTAGGGGCATTATACACATAACAAAGAAAATGTATTTAGTCATTTGTCTTAGTTCTCCAGATTAAGTGAATTCTGGTAAATTCTGGATTTTCTATTTTACTGTGTACCTGTGAGACTTTGTAAAATCTTTTACTTATTTAATGTTCAAAGATATAGTAGGCAATCAGCTATGCTTAAAATAATCAGTGGCCGGCTTAGAAATGTACCGTCCATCCTATCTTCTCTCTTTCCTAACTCATTTTCCCTTTTCTTTGCTCCTGCCTCCCTGAATTTGCATACTATATTAATCAGCTCAGGCTGCCAGAGCAAAATACCATAACTGGGTCACTTAAACAACAAATTTATTTTCTAACATTTCTGGAGGCTGGAAGTCAGAGATCAAAGGCCAGTATGGCCCAGTTCTGGTGAGAGCGCCCTCCCTGGCTTGTAGACCGCTGCGTTATGTTGTGTCCTCATGTGGTGGAAAGAGTTGCGATGCCCCTTCCTCTTCTGATAAAGGTACCAGTTCATCAGATCAGGGCTCCACCCTTATGATCTCATTTAACTTAATCACCTCCTTAAAGACCCCATCTCCAGTACAGTCACACTGGGGATTAGGGCTTCAGCATATGAAATTTGGACTGACACAAATCAGTCCACAGCATGTACCTCAATAAATATTAACACAGAAACTTTTGCCTCAGAATCTGCTTCCTTGGAACCAAAACTAAGATTGGATTCCTTCAGAATACATTTGAGCACTTCTTTCTATACGGTTTATACTGGCAATAATAATATTGTAATATTTTGACATGCATATACATATAAATGAAAAAAATAAAATTTGAGAAATTTTTTTATCATTTTTTAAAAGAAATCATTATTGATTTCTTAATAATTAGCATACAAACATATTCTTTCTCTTGTCCATTTTTTCTTTGTTGCCATTTGTCTTCCCGTTGCCAAATTATTTTTTGTTCTTTGCGTAAGCTTTCTCAAAGTAATTAACTAAGCTTTTCATGTCCCATTTATTTTCTCCAATTCTCCCTTAAATCACTCCCATCAGGCTTTCAGTCTGCGGCTATACCAGTATTGCTCGCCTTTTTCATGATAGATACTCCTCAGAACGTCTGCCATCAGGTCCTTCGTTCCCATACAGGCATGCATTAACAGATGTAGTCTACCTCAGCTCACCATGAACCTGGGCTCACCTCAGTGAATTATTTGATCAACAGCACTCCGCCGAAGTGACATTTTGAGACTTCTGAGACTATATTTAAATAAGCCTTGTGTCTTCTGCTTGGATCTCTTGGATCACCTTTTCTCAGGGTGCTGCCTCTTGGAACCAGCCTCAATGGTCAGTGGCACCTATGCCCAATGGGATGGTGACAAATAGGTGACCGTCTGTATTAGCTTCCTGTTATGCAACAAATTATCACAAACTTAGTATCTTAAAATGACAACAAATATTGTTGTCTTTCAGATCTCTGGATCAGAATTTCAAAATGTACCTCACTGAGCAAAAATCTAATGTTGGCAGGGCTACATTTTTTTTCTGGAGACTTTAAGGTAGAATCGACTTTCTTGTTTCTTCCAGTTTCTAGAGGTCACTTGCCTTCCTTAACTGGTGATCCCATTTGTCAACTTTCAAAGCCAGTAATGATAGTTGTCTTTTTCAAATCACTTCCCATGAAGTGTGCGTGTGTCTTCTGCCTTCCTCTTCTACGTTTAAGGACCCTTGTTATTACACTGGTGTCAGTGGGATAATTCAGGAAAGTTTCCCTTTCTTAAGGTCAGTGATTAGCAACCGTAATTTCATCTGCTACCTTGATTTTCCTTTACCATATAACATAGCCTATTCACAGGTTATAGGGATTAGAACATGAACATCTTTGGGAGGTCACTTGTCTGCCTTCACACAGCCCACCCTGACCATCTAGCTGACAGTAAGCATCAACGGCTAGCCATGTGACTGATCCATCAGGGATGCTGAGACCAGTAGGGCTTTCAGATGACTAAAGCTTACTTATACCTCATTGCAAATGCCTGAGAGACTCCAAATGGGAATCACACAGCAGACAACTCAACACATAAAACCAGCAAAAAAATTACTAAATTTATGTTTTAAGCACTGAATTTTAAGATGGTTAGTGCACCACAATAGATAACGGAAACTTTATCTGCCTTACTCAATGGTTGATTTTCTTACTTTAGTTTTTACTGAGCTATCAGTCAACATCATTTGACATAGTCGATAACTTCCTTTCTCTTGATTTACTTTCTTTGCTTGACTTCTAGTACATCACATACTTCTTGGGTTTCTTTTAACTGTCTGGTTGTTTTTCTCAGGGTCCTTGCTAATTCTTCCTATTTTATCTACCTTGTAATGTTGGAGAGACCCAATACTCCATCCTATTCATCTTCTATATCCACATTCCACTCCTTAGTAATCGCAATCTCATTGATTTGGATACCAACCATATGCCAGCTCTCATGTTTATACCTCCAGTCCAGAATTATCTGCACAACTATACTGATAAATCCAATGGACAATACATGATATCTCTACTTGGATATCTAATTGCCGTCTCAAACTAAATCTCCAAAACTGCCTCTAAATCTGTCCTATGCATAGCCTTTCTCATCTTAATTGTTAGCAAATCCATTCTTCTAATTGCTCAAGGTGGTACCTTGCAACCATCCCTTTTCTCTCACATCTCATACTCAAAACAAAATTTCATCAGGAGCTATGAAAGGTAGATAGATAGCTAAATGGTGAAATATTGTCTTTTCACACTCCTGCCTCTGAATGACACATACCACTTCTACCCAAAGCTAACTGATTAGAGCTAAGCGTTTTTACTGCAAAATGTTGGTAAATGTGGAGAACAAATGAACTATTTGGGAACTAACACTCCTTACCATAACTCCTTTTAGATCTACGTAAAGAACTATGATATACAAATTTTACATACTGTTTTACTCTAAGTTTGGAGGGTAGGTGCTATTGTTTCCAAGGAGTATTTAAGTGAATAAAGTAAAGCTCAAGTTCCTCTCCTAGTAAGTTTTAGAATTCACACATGCATCCCTGCACTGTGATTTCTATGTTGGAGTCCCTTCTTATATGATATGCAGAAGCATGGTGGTATAGGAATACTGTAAAATAGATATTATTCTTTAGAATTAGGAGGAGCTCATTGACTCACTTTTAAGTGTTCCTGATAAGGAAATCAAACATTGAAACCAGTCACTTTAAAGAACAAATAAATGAAAAATATTTGCATAGATTGAATTATATCATATGTTTCTTCATGTTCTAATATTTACTATATAAAAAAATCATCCTTAGCTAAGAAATGGCAAAGATATGCAAGATGATTATACAACAAATAAAATATTTACATGTAAATATTTGAATTTTTAGAATATTCCAGAAAATTAGTTCTGAGTAAGGTGAATCCCTGTCATAATGTGTTTTCAGAATAGACTACAAATATTATAAGGGCTCAAGTACATAAATTTGCAGGATAACTTTTTTATTGGTAATTATATTTTGAATGTGCATACTAGTTTTTATAGTTCAGCTCATTAAGTTTGTATATACACCCAACACCAAGCGTACTTTTTAATAAATAAAAAAAAAAAGATCTTTAGAATATAGTTTTGGTTGGGGTGCCTGAGTGGGTTAATCATCTGACTCTTGGTTTCAGCTCAGGTCATGATCTCAGGGTCATGGTGAGATTGAGCCCCACGTGGAGCTCTGTGCTCAGCCTAGAGTCTGCTCAAGATTTTTCCCCCTCTCTCTTCCCTCCCCCTCTGCTCCTCCCCCTTGTGTGCTCACTTTCTAAAAGAGAAGAAAAAGAAGAAGAAGAAGAAGAAGAAGAAGAAGAAGAAGAAGAAGAAGAAAAAGAAAGAAGAAAGAAAGAAAGAAAGAAAGAAAGAAAGAAAGAAAGAAAGAAAGAAAGAAAGAAGAAAGCAAAAGAGAAAGAAAGAAAGAAAGAGAAAATAGCTTTGGTTTCATCAGGTCAGATTTAAAAAACTGAAAGTTTGCATAAAATTCTCTCTTATCTCTTAATTATGGCAATCACTATTCCAGATATTTTAAATGTTATTAAAATGTATTATACTAAATAATACGCTAGAAAATACACTAAACATTTCTTGCAGTTGAATATACGTCTGATTCATTTCAAAATCATTGATACCCAATCCACCTATATCACTCATATAGAGCAGAAACTAAGAGTAGCCACATTTACACCCTCAACCAAAAACTCTCCAAGATTTCATACCAACTAATTTTTATACACCCATACATCTTTAGCCTATTTTATAGCTTCTCCAATGGAGAGTTTTAGTTGAAATCACCATTTGAAGATAGTTTGTATTAAGTCAGGCTTCCTCCCGCCCCCAACCCACCACCCCTCCCCGGGAAATAATTCTATTTAAGCCTAGATGTGGTACCATCATTGAGGTTTTAATTTAAGAACACCTTGATCAAAATGGTACTTAATTACTGCTGACTCTTGAAGTTAACTCCTCTATGATATTTTCTCTTCCCATGTAAAGCCATGGTCTTGTAAGATTTCTAGTAGGTTTGTGCCTTTCCTATAGTTGCCTTTCCTATAGTTTTTGCCTCCTCTTCTTTTTACATGCTATTGTCTGTAACTGACATAAGCATGTAATCAGAAACAAAACCAGCAACTGGCTCTCTGCAATTTACTATTCTCAGAGAGTTCAGTAATGTATATTTGAGCCCTGCCCCCAATTTTACTAACACGCTCAGCTCCTGAGTGTCACATATTGCTAAAAGTGCCTTGGGGGAAAGTTACAATGACTACAAATTGACATATTTTTCATAAATAACCCAGGGAATTTCATTCTACGGGTATAATGCACACTCTCACTCCTAAAAATGAAAATGTCCACTGCACTTTATTCTCCCACCTCTATGAACACATCTATATCTGTGATGACAACTGCTACAGCAATCACAGAATTTGCATTTGGCTTATGTCACACATGAATCAGTGTAGGTGTTGCATAATCATTGTTCTTTCACAGAGTGACCATTTTATGAATCTCTTACCACTAAATACCAGACCTTATCATGCTACTTGGTACATAATAGGCACTCAATAAAAATATGTTCACTGAATAAGTAAAAGAATGAAGATTTTAAGTCTAATTTTAGCATTTTGAAAAAGACAAGTTGCTCATAAAACAGAATTATTAAAACAAGGTAATCCTCCAAGATATACCACTCACTAACTATATGATTCTAAACAACAACTTGATATGCTTGCATAATACCTCACACAATACTAAGGTGAGTACTGAGTAAATGACGCATCCCAATCACCTAGCTTCTGCCTGACACAGTGGAAGAATTTACATGTTGAAAGCAAACAATAGAGGGCACAAACAAAATTTTTATTTTTTATGTTTTTTAAAGATTTTATTTATTTATTTCTTTGACAGAGATAGAGAGACTACAAGAAGGGGGAAGGGCAGAGGGAGAGGCAGGCTCCCCGCTGAGCAGGGAGCCAGACACAGGGCTCCATCCTAGGACCCTGGGATCATGACCTGAGCCAAAGGGAGATGCTTACCCAACTGAGCCACCCACGTGCCCTCCAATTTTTTTTTTTTAAATAAAATATAGATTTTAGAAATTCCTTTGGAAAGGATCACAGGAACAAGAAGGAGGAGAATTGTTCTGAAAATAAAGGTTGTTTGCTGACACTGTTCAATACCTATAGAGAAGGCAACCAAGGAATGAAGTTGACACGTAAAGCAAATTAGAAACGACTTGACCTTTTATAATCTCCCTATTGATCTCACTGCCATTAGTGATATCTCTTCCGTTCATCTATATCATTGCTAAAGTAAGATTTCTTAAATGAAAATCTTCATATATCAGTACAATGCTGACATTTTTCAGTAGTTCTTATAAGCTACAGGGTGGTGTCCAGTCTCCTTAACACTGGGTATAAGTCCATTATCAGAACACTGCCAGCCATTTCAATAAAATCTCTTATCATGTGGCCCCGTCGATTGGGGGACAGCAAAAGCAAATTTCTAGTTGTTCAATGCCTGTGTCAAGTGATTTCATGCTCTGTGCTCTGGTTTATAAGTGTCTGGAACCCGTTTAAGTATCTCTTCTAACTAGCAGATTCTTTTTTATCATTAGCATTTTATTTAGAGATCATTGACTCTTTGCATAATTTCCTGACTCTCTAGACACATTAATTTACATCCTTCTCTTTCTAGTCATTCAAATTACTTCTACTATGGCAGGAGTCCCGTTATAATTACTTGTTTACTTCTGTTCCACTGTACTTCAGTACAGTCTACCTCTAGGCAAGCAGTGTGTATTTCTTCTTGTTTACATGGGATATAAATTCACTGCCAAAAAATTCAAAAATTGATGATCTGAAATAAAAGCTAACATATGGCCTTTTGATTGTAATGTTTAAATTATTTAACTACTTGCTAATAGTTGCTATTTACGGACACAGCAGGGTTGGAGTCAAAATGGTGTGGCTTGAGTGTCTTGGCTGTATAATATAAGGTCAAGTTTCTTAAGTGCTTTGGTCTCTATCACCTCATTGACTACATAGGGATATTTCACCTCACAGTGTTGTTCGACTGATAACGTCCCTAAACAATGTTATCACACTGCTTACAGGGTAGGTATTTAATAGATGCTACCTAGTCTTATCCTACCCTGTGCTTTGCCTCTGCAGTCAGCCACTAGTTTTTCTTTATATTACTAAAACCCCCTTAGTACAAAAGGGATTGGATGATACAGAATAGAAAACCAACTGATAATTTTTTCTAAAAAAAAAAAAGTGTTTAACACTCCCAAATCTTCTATATTGAGCACAGAATCAGAGAAGTCAGCATTTCTAAGATCTCTGAAAACCAGAACATCAGCACTGTGGGCCAATCAGCCTAGTCTGTGTGTGCACGCATTTGTTTTGGAAAGACTCACAATGGGATAATTACCTATTCACTTTAAAAGCCTTGGCTGTAGCTACCACTGAATCAATGTAAGTTAATGTAGCAGATCAATTTTTTTTTCTTTTAGTTAGTTTTCTTCTAAAACAGTGAAAGATAATGAGTAATAGAAGATGAAAGCACAAACATACACACACATATCTCAAGGAAAATACTTTATCTTCTCACACTAAATATGCAGTAAATGATGCAAAACACAAAATACATTTTGCACAGTATTTCTCCCAGACACCAAATTTAGAAATAAATCCAAGCTATGACTAAGACGATGAATTTAGCTAGATTTTAATGCTAGAATAAGAAACCAACAGTCTGGGAAAATTTCCAACCTTAGCAAACAACCATAAGTAGCTTTCTTTTCTCTCTGAGCTTTTATTTCAGACTACCTCAGAAGCATACTACCTTCTTCATTCATCCAGAGAGTCATGGTGTTAAACTTCTTGAATTAAAGACATTAGAGACTCTTGAGAAGTCACAGACAATGGATCACCAGAGATCAAAAGAGGAAGAAGAAATGTTTCATCAGAATCTATCATTAACAGCAATATTAAAGCACATAATCATTCTCTTAATGTTCAGCATAAAATAAAATGTAGTGTTACCTTGTAAAATTCATTTTGGCATAATGATAGTATGGATTAAGGTGTTACCTGTCAGTCTTGTTAATAATAAGTGAAAAGAGTGATAGGCAAATTCACTCCCCCACCAATATATTAAAACAAAAATAAAACCCTTAAAGTAATCTGCCATTGGGAAACATTTACATTTATCTATGCCAACTCATGATTTATTGATTTGATCAATAAATTATTCAGGTCACTCACTGATGATAGAATTGCCCTGTCACACAGCTATGGAAGCAAACAAGAAGCCTAACTGGAAAAAAGTGTCAGTTCCCACAAGTTCAATTGCTTTGTGAAATATCAAGCATACATACATGTGATAAAACTACAATCACAAATTTAAAAAATCACATTATTCATGGTCATGAGGCTTTTTTTTACTATAGACAGTGTATCTGAATTATAATCAATAATGCCGTCTAATACCAAAATTACCTCAGAGTTGTACATGCAAAATATAAGTAATGAAATGTTGAAAACAATCTTAGTATGCACATATCACCACAAAAAAACAAGGCAAATTCTATTAAAGCTCCAAGACATTAAAAGGGTATAGAAATCTATAATTTACTATAATATAATGATGGTTAAATTTGTTTAAATCTCTCAAAAACATATTCTACATAAATATTAGAGTATCCCACATGAATATGGAGAAATTATATAATGTACATCCACATTAACTTGATTAGATAATTGTTCACATTTTTTCCATATTTGTATCTCCTACTTTTGCTAAAATGCTTATGTAAATTATTGACATTATGAAGCTTCACTATGAAATATTTTATGCTTTCTAAATAAATAAGCACCTTTTAGTACTTAAAAGTAATATCCCATTACATCTAAGAAAATTAACAATTATGACATCAAAGTAATTATTCATTAATATAATCTAACACACATTCTATTGAATAGTTCCCAAATTCCCAGGGCTGCTGAAGTAAACCACCAAGTGAGGGTGAAGTTCACTTCATCTATCCCTTGTCAAAGTACATTTTTTCTCCCTTAAAACTAGAAATACTGGGTAGTGTGATATTTTCGTATTCTGAGAAAAATGTATTTCCATCAACTTTTCATCCAGTAGCCATAAAATGATGATGTTTTATCAAGTTTCTTTCCCTTCTCATTTATTGCAGAGCTTTCCCACATCAAGTAAAGCTGTATGGTTGCTGTGAAATATAGTATCACCTTTCACTTCTCTTAACTGACAGGGGTTTCTTTTCTGTAAAATCATGGTATCATAGCTACTTTCCATACGGTGAAAAAAAATTTTGTTTGATTATAGGTGGCTTTCTCTCTCTCTATCTCTTCTATTATGGCCTCAGAGATTTTTACATATTTAATTTTTTCAAATAATTACGGTAGTTTTTCCATTAAAACATTATTGAAGTATAGTATGAAGATAGGAAAATGCACATACTAGAAGTACGTAACTTGATAAGTTTTCACAAAGTACAACACACCTAATACCCAGATCAAAAAGAGAACCATAGGAGAATCTCAGAAACCTCCCTCATGCTCCTCTCCAGGTAAGTCCCCAAATATCTACCATCACTTTTAAAACCACAGAATAGCATTGTCTGTCTGCAAACTTTATGAATATTGAACTTTACATTATGCATTGTTTTGTGTTTGGGTCCTTTCACCCAACATTGCATTTATGAGATTTACCCAGATTGTAGCATATAGTTGTGATGTGTTCATTCTCATTGCTGTAGTCTCCTATCCCATTTTTGAACATGCAGCAATTTATCCATTCTACTGTTTTGGGGGAATGTACATAGTTTCCAGATTGGATTATTTCAAATAATGTTATTATGAACATTTTTATATATTTCTTTTGTTTGATAGATATGTGCTTTTCTCTTGTGTATGCATATATAAAATACAGATATAGACTTCCACATGTGTGCAAATATTACATACATACCTACCAACTCTGCTGTCAACAATATATGAGGGTTCTACTGCTATGTCCCTGCCAACTTGATAATTTTTCTGCTTTTTTATTTCAGCCATTCTAGTAAATAATCAGTGGGATTACACTGTGGTTTCTTTTCTTTTCTTTTTAATATTTTATTTGTTTATTTGTCAGCGTGCGAGAGAGAAAGTACAAGAAGGGGGAGCAGCAGGCAGAGGGAGAAGCAGGCTCCCCACTGAGCAAGGAGCCTGATTCAGGACTTGATCCCAGGACCCTGGGATCCCGACCTAAGCCGAAGGCAGCTGCTTAACCAAATGAGACCACCCAGGCATCCCTACATTGTGGTTTCATTTGTATTTCCCTGACAACTAATAAAAATAAAATCTTTTCTTATGTTCACTGATCTTTTGTATATTCATTTATTTTTGTGTATAATGTTTGTTACTTCTCCCAAATTATTGTTAGGTTGTCTATCTTTCTTATGATTTATAGGCTATTTGTAGGAGTTATTACGAATAAGAGTCCTTAGTAAGATTAAGTATTGAGAATACCCTCCCCGCAAAACACACAGCCACAGTTCTCCCTTTTCACTATTAAAGGTGTCATACCTTAAAATAATCAATTTTTTAAAGTTTTCCTTATAGTTAGTCCTTTTGTATTGTGTTAAAAATATTTTTCCACTCCAAAGCCATGAAGATGTTCTCCTATGTTTTCTTCCAAAGTTCTATTGTTTTACCATTGACAATTGTTGTGAAATATCTGGAGATGATTTGTCCTTTTATACACCACTGGATTTGCTTTACTAATACTTGGTTTAATGTTTTCTACTTTTACTTTGGTCAATTTTGTTTTTTTCATTGCTCTTGGGTGACATCAAGAGTGGAATCACTAGGTCAATATTAATTCCACGAAAATCTGCCAAAATATTTTCCAAAGTGATTGTGCCATGTGTGTTCCCATGAAACATATGAAAGTTCTGGTTGCTCCAAATCTTCAACAACATGTTGCATTACATACCTGATTAATTTTAGAGATGCTGGTAGATATGCAGTAGTATCTTATTGGTGGTTTTGACCTTTCTCTAATAATAATGTTGAGTATCTTTTCATGTGTTTGCTATCTGTATATATTGTCTGCTGACATATCTTTTAAATCACTGATACATTTTTTTATGAAGTTTTTGTTCTTGTAATGGAGCTTTCACAGTATTTTACATTCTCAGGATGTAACTTTTATTATATATGTTTATTATTATTATTCTGTAGATTTTCAGAAAAACTTAAATTTGATGTAGTATAATTTCTCAATGTTTCTTTTTATAATCAGTTCCCTTTTTATCCTACTTAAAACAATTGCTTGGCACAAAGTCATTAAGATTGTCAGCTTTCCGATGCCTTTGAATTTATAATTTTTGTAACTGTATAGATATAGATATAGATATAGATATAGATTTTTAGTTGTTCTTAGCAGGAACATTGGCTTGCTGCCAACACTATCTCTTACCCAGAACTAGACTTTATTTTTTGGTGTTCAAATATTCAATTATGTATAAAATTAAATGGGAAGGTTTCTGAAAAACAAGTTCTCCATCAATTTCACTATTTATAGTTAAACAGCTTTTATTTGATATCTGAGAATATCTGATTAGCTCTTAGGAAGACATTTGACTGTGTGTTAGACAACTTCAATAGGGCTTGAATAATGTCTAGAGCCATTGCATCACTACTTTGTATACCTGAAACTAATGGAACACTGTGTGTCAACTGCACTCAATAAAAAAACAAAACAAAACTGTTTTTTTTAAAATAGGGCTTGATCTTTTAAACCAAGATGTCCTTATTAACAGTCTAAACCATAATTTAAGATTTAAGTCATTCCTCACAGGTTTCCTATAAAATATATGAACAAAAATTTTGAAAATTTGAATAAATGATGTATTTTACTAATAAAATAATAAAATGTAGCCATACCAGCAGATATACCAACAATTTCCACCCAGATGCCCGATAATCACCATCTGAACTACAGAACCAAAGATGTGGAGATTCTAATCAAACTCTGGAGTTATTTCCTTAAGATTCAAAAAAGATGTTATTCTCACCTCACAGTACAATATTTCAGAATTCTTTATAGTCTTTATGATAGAAAGAAGGAAATTTTTTTCTTTTTCTTTTTTTAAATTTTATTTATTAATTTTTTAGTACTCTCTACACTCACTATGGGGCTCGAACTCATGATCCCAAGATCAAGAGTTGCACGCTCTTCTGAATGAGCCAGCCAGGCACCCCTTACAAATTTCTTACCCAACCATTTGTGTTCTGTATCTCCACTACTCTCCTCTAAAGCTTGGGAAACCACACCTAACTGCAGTATATCAAGATTTATAGCAGTTTAGTAAGAAATAGGCAGTTAAAAAAAACAGTGAACACTGGTTATGTACATTTTAAGTTCATTGTAACAATAAGCTTGAGAAAATAATAAGGCAAATAGTTTGATATAGCATATATAAAATATTTGAGATTGACTTTTTAAAAAAATCAAGAATGACTTTACTTTAAAATCAGAAAATTTCAAGATTATAGCATAAAAATAAGGGTACCTGATAATAGTTATTAATTTCTTAAATCTGAATTAGGTATATATCTAAATAGTTCATTTAATTTCTGTATAATTTAGATATTCAGGAAATGTTGAAGAAATTATAGCTCTTTCTTGTGTATACTTATGTGCAATCTTTTTAAAGAAATGTTCTCAAGGCTTGCAATCATTTCCTACTGTAGGTAATGGTCCTCTGAAAAATCAGGTGAACATTCTGGTAATGTTCCCAGTTCTACCTGTGCTGTAGACCCCATCAAGAAAAGAATTCTAAGCATTTATAAAAATATATGGACATTATATCATTTGAGATTAGGTTCAGGTGCATATAATAATAATAACAAATTGGATTAACATATTAGAATTTATTCTCTCACATTAAAATAAAAACAAAACAAAACCATCACCACCACCAAAGGGTGGGGGGGAAACAATGACAACCGCAACAAAATACAGGCAGTCCTGGGATAATACAAAACCTTCATGAAGTCATTTGACTCTTCTCTCTGCTAGGCTGACTTCCACACAAGGTCACACCACAGACTAATATAACTAGTACACCCGTCATGTTCCGTTCTTTCAGGCAAAAGGAAGGAGACAGGAAGAAGAGCAAAAGGGCCCTTAAACAGCGGGGCAAGCAATTTTAATCAGCCTTCCTGGAAGTTCCACATAATATTTCTGCTTACAAATCCTTGGCCAGAACTTAGTCTCAAGGTCACACCAAGCTGCAAAGGAGGTTGGGAAATACAGGCTAGGATACGTGCCCAAGCAAAACTTGGGGCTCTGTTTCAAAGCAAATGGAAGAAAGTTGATTTGGGGTATAAAATCGTAAGTCAGCTACAGTTTGCCCTTTGCCTGACCTAATTCATATACATTCTCTTTTCTATAACAGACTACACTTAACCTCTTACAACCCCAAATTCTCTTTTTAAGTTACTACTAGACCTTGTTCTGGACTTGTGAAACCTTCCAGATTGGGATCATAGGTGTCTTCTCATGGTCTTATAATCTAAAAGCTGAATGAAAACACCTGTGGTTCAAAATCACTCATTTCACATTGATGGACAAGGAACAATAGTTCATTAAAACTCCCTTCTATATGAGGGGTAGATAGGAAATATTTAGTTGTCCCTGTTTCCTGACCAAGAGTAAACGTAAGTTACTTGCTTATGCCCTAGCTTTGCACTCTCGAACGCTATTTCTTTGCCCATTATCCTCCACTGCCATATCAGAACTGCAGTGTGGATTATACCTTTAGCAGGTGCAGGGCACCAAGACAAGCTTCTGTGGGTTAGGACTGGAGTTTCACTGACAATAAAGTTCCTTCAAAAAAACTGGTGAACTTGGGATCTGTATTATTTTTGTCAATATGTGTTTGGATAATTATAAGCAAACACTTCATTGTGCTGTAATTTGTAAGCTTGAGGTCTCAGATCTTTACTTCCTTGTTTTAACGTGCTTTTCACTTGGACTCTGGATTATGCTAGGTCTAACTCCTGACCCAGTACTACAAGTGTCTAATACATGCTTGTGGATACTGAGGTTTATTTCGTAAGAACTTAACACATGTAAATTAGGTCTATCTTTTTTTTAAAAAAAATGGGATAAAATTAAACTTTGGATTACTTATGTCAGAGCCAATAATTTTTCCAATAGGCTATCATAAGTTTGGTATCCTATGTATTGATGTGTATGTGTTGGCTTTTGGTTACTTTAGACGGACTAGAATGCCTTCTCCCCCCCCCCCCCCCCGGAAAAAAAACCCACAGCTCTTTAGGGGTTTGAGGACATCCATTAGCCTTATCTGCCAGTTAATTACTCTTCACATTAAACTGCTGCTCTTCCTGGGATGCTTAATCAAACTGAACCAAATCTTGTGGGGTTTACTCATTTATAATCATAAGATCACACAAAGTTGAATGACTGGTGCAAGGTAATTTTCAAACAGATTTGAGTATCATAAATGGTTTCATGGGAAAATTGTCAACAGCCTATGCTTTCAGAGTTCCTGAAGTTCAATTAAAATTTCCAGGAAATACATGTATGAATTCTCTCTTTGTTTCCCTTTAAGATATTTCTAAGGAACTTTTATTTTGTTTATTTTATTTTTCTAAGGAGCTTTTAAAAGGGAAGAACCAATCTTTTATGTTTTTAACATGATAGACAAAAAACAAACAAAAACAAAAAATGACTCAAAAAACAAAACCACACATACATACAAAAAAGCCCTACAAAACAAAACAAAAAATAAAGCTGGATAAAAGATCAAAAAAATGTTCATCAAAAAAAAAAAATGGATTTCCATGTAAAAAACTTATTTTGTATAGAATGCCTTTCCTCCTTATCTGTGCTATGTAAATATCATTGCTGATTAACAGGCATGGTAGTTAAGAGATTAGGATTAAAACACTGAACTTAAATAAATCATATGAAAGCTTACTTAAATTGTGATATACTTCACGTAATTTTTTAACTCAGGTTATATTAGATACTATATGTTTCATCATCAATCTACTTTTCAATGCCTAAAAAATTCCAATGTATCTAAACTCATATTATTGAAAAAACTAAAAAAAAAATAAAATAAAACAAAAAAAAACCTAAAAAAAAAGAAAAAAACTATTATAACGAAGGGAACATTTTAATAATGGGCTGTATGCTTTTGAGTCTGTAATTGTGAAAGTAAAAATAATCCGAAGTTTAAATTTTGTTTGGGAAGTCAACAACATAATATAAAAAATCCTTAGAAATTACATTTTAAAACAAAAGCATACGTTCTCAGTTACATATCACTGATGCCATAGATTTATTTTCTGGAGTGTCTACAATTTGCCATTAGGCTTTTCCATTGTATCTGGTAGTCGGATTTAACATTAAATAGTTTTTGCTGTCATTTTGAGGATAACAACATCTTTAAAACAGTATTTGATTTTTCTTTTATCATACTAAATTAGAAATTTAGGCTCTCTATGCTGTCATTTCTCTTTATTTACACCTAGGGTTGTTTGTTTGTTTGTTTATTTATTTATTTATTTATTTATTTATTTATTTATTTATTTTTCTTTTCTGTGCAGCTAGTCAGCATAGCAAAAACTGGAGGAGTGACATAAGGACATAATATTGGTAACAGGACCAACTAGAGGAAGTACTGCTACTCAGACATACACATATACACAGACCTGTTTCTTCTTGCTCCCCACCATTTTCTCAATTGTCATATTTTCAAAATCAGGTTTTCTGAGTTCGTACAGCTTGTGTGTATGTATTTGATGAGAGCAAACCATTCAAAGTTAGTAGACTAAGTTGACTGCATGACTGATTTTTATACTTGCATTAAATTCTATCATGCTTATTAAATAAAATAAAACAGAAGTAGATTTTTAAGATAAATAAAATATCTTCAAATAGAACCAGGTGAATACAAAACAAACCAAAGACGGTATTGTCAGGATGATTGTAATTTACATCTCGGTTTAGATGATTTTGTCATATCTGCAGCACATATTAGAATTTTGGAGAAATTAAAGAATAATTTTTGAAAGAGAAATGTATAAAACACTGAAGCATTTATGAGCTTTTTCATTCATCTATCAATATAATAAACATTTGTTTGGAATATATTATGAATGCTGTTAGGAATTGGGGATTCCTTGGGACCTTATAACAAAGCCCCACTTTCTATAGTACCTGTTGTCTAGTTGGGAAGCAGGTTTAAAAAAAAAATTAAAAAAAATATATATAATGCTATATTTTACAAAATTATGTCATCATAATATGATGACATAAATAAAATGATTATGTCATCTTCTCTGTGTTGCAAAGGAGAGAAAACTAGTCCTATGACAGAGAATAATGAATCGGCTATTTGAGGAGATCTGCATTTGGTATCAATGGCTAGACTCTGGTACTCTTGCCACACAGAGTCATTGTCTGGGGTTGCCTGGGAACACGTTGTCTCAGCTTGAAAGCTGAAGCACTGAAGCTGAAGACCGTCAGCTAATTTCATTCGTTGCAGCCAAATGGCAATTTCTTTCTTCAACAGAGATCTGAGTGGCATATTTCCATGACGGCTACAAATTAAAAGTTGGATATGAAAGCCTTAGAGCTACTTAGATGCTGAGTAGGATGGAAACAGAAAAGTGTCATTGGGATCTGGCAAAATGGAAGTATCTGATGATTTAAGAGTGATTTAAAAAAGAGTGGTATGTAAGAATTTTTAAAAGAGTCTAGAATTCTCATATGCTGAGGAATATATGAGAACTGAGGAAAATTGGAAATAGCATGGTATGAAAGGGAACGAAGAAACTGTATAGGAGTTAAACTGGTTTATTAGTTGAATGAAGAGTATTTTCAACTTGAGACTTTCTTTATTTTTATTTTATGAGATAAGAGATAATAAAAAATCTGTGGGTATCAATGGTGCTAATTCAGTAGTGAAGAAATTAATAAAGATGCAGAAAATAAGGTAAATCATCAAAAATATAAAATCCATTAAGATAAGAGAGATAATTAGGCCCAGGACTGAAATGAAGAGAATGGAATCTGGTAGGAGCAGGAATTTTTCTTTCATTACTATGGGAGAAAGAGAAGTTGGGTAGTTTTGCAAGTGAAAACATGGATTTGTTAGTGGATAGATAATGGAGTTCCAGATTTCTGGCTTCTTTTTCTCAACAGATTATGATGGAGAAGAGTCATCATAGAAAGTGGGAAAGCAAGCTTAAGAGTAGAGAAGAGGTGTTTTTTCAGGCAGTGTTAAGTGAAATACATAAAAACTCTGAACACAGGTTAGATTCTGCAACCTAAATGAGAGGTGAGAGAGGCAAGGAAATTTTCAAGGTGACTAAAATGATGAACAATAGAGTATAATGAATATTTTTGTGAAGTTCAAAGAATTTTCATTGTATATGCAGTGAAATAAGTCATATAAAGATAGGAGATGGTTGGTGTAAAGGGTAAAACATTCAAAATAGAGATTTCAGAAGTGATTTACTTTCTGGTATAAAATTGGAAATGGCTGACTAAGGTGTGGGCAAGAATTCCACTAGAAATAAATACACTAAGGAATGAAGAAGTCAGGGAACTGATGAGTCACCTTTCAGGATGATAGGAATAGGCATTAAAATAGAGATTGTTACACAGGAGCTAAAATTTTTTAAGAAATGAAGTGGAATGGCTAGAAGATTAGAAGGTAAAGGTCATAGACTGTCAGGAGGAATAGATGGCACCCATATACTTTGAGGAACAGGATTGATTTCTTTTATTTCCTTTCCCTCTCTCTCCTCTGGAAAGAGGTGAAGAAATGGAATGCAAAGTCTAATGGAGAACCAAAAGGTCGCCAACCTCATCTTACATTTGCTTACTTCTCAGTGTCAAGTTCATGAGGTCACTGATATTTGGACAAACTTCAAAAAATGAATAGTGGTAAAAACAAAGAGAGGAAAAATTGTCTCGATCTAGTCTTTATAAGAAAAAAAAGATACTTGTGTGGTTTTGCTGAGCTAGCAAATTATTTTGGGGGGCTCTTTAGTCTACATCCTTAATTTCACACAAGAGAAAACCAAAGCTTTTGTACAAATTTACTGATCCTCAAGCTCAAACAACTTGTTACTGCTGTTAAAAAACAAAATTCAACCCAGTAAATTTAATCTAGTTGACTTTATTCAACTAATCATGAATTGGGCAGTATCCCATGGAACAAGTAGGAAGGAGCTCTCAAGAGCTATACAAAATGGAAGGATTCCATAGTTAGAAGGGGTGGGGCAAAGAAGTTAAAATAATTGATTAGTTTAGGCAAGATTATCTTTCCCTAGGGGAAGGCAAGGGGATCTTTTCATAGCTAGTGCTGATCAGGAAACTGCAGACTGAGTGGCTTAAAATTCCCTCCTGGGTGAGGCTGAAACTGCAATTAGTTAGGTATTAAACCTTGATGGAGTTTAGCAAAAGTGCCTCTAATCTGGACTTGTTTCTTTTTAACACCAGCAAAGGCTGGATTAACTCTAGGTTATACACTTTCCCCTAGTTGATTTTATTCTACGATCAGAATGATTTTCAGGAGACAGAACATGTACTAGATTAATTGTAGGACATACTATAAAGTGTATTCCCTCATATACATATGAAAGGCAGGAAGTAATTCTCTTTTGGTATAAAGAGTACTTAGGATTCTTGTCCATAAGGATTCTTGACAATGAGAAATAGTGACAGCTCTAGCATGCATCCTTTCATTTGAACAAAAGCAATTCTTTAAATTCTAAAATTCCATGGCATTTACACAATTTGATGCTAGTAAAGCAACAGTATCACCAAAATGTCATTAATATAACCTCAAGGAGAGTATCCTTGCAACTGGTTGTTTAACAGTTTTATTTCTACCTGAAAAGGTTCTTTGCCTTGATGAAAGTAACTGGGAAGAAAACACAATGTTCTTCTTATTTGTGGTTTAGAAACTGATCACAGCATTGCTACATCTATAAATAATCTTCTATGAGAGTCCCAGAAGTCCTGCCACAAGTCCACTGTCACAGTTTATTGGCTAATCAGCAAAGAATTGAAATCTTGATTGGCTTTATTTGTTGGCTGATTGAAACACTGAGATAGGAAGTAGTGGACAGATTAATTAATTTGTGCTGGGGAATCCAAAGTTAATCTAAAGAACGCTGTCACTTTGATTGATGGCTGTGTGAGAGAAGAAGTCTTTAAAAACCACCATGAATCGTCACTCGTAGGCACATAAATTCAAGGTTTTGTCTATTTAACTGATTGAATTCCACTGAACTATACTGAATACTAATGTTTCTGTGTGCATAACAATTACCGTGTTTTAAAGGTGGCCTACACATGACAAAGAAAAATGAACAAAGGACATAAACAAAAACAACTGATTTTTTAAAACACTATCATGTTCAAGAAATATGAATTTCTACTTTCCGAGCAAATTATTTACTAACATACATTTTTTGGGGGGAGATGTTTTAACCTGATTGTCAAAATAACTGATTTTATAAATCTATAGTATATTCTAATTATAAACCTATAATTGTAGGATAGTATTTTTGTCTAAGAGAACCAGAGAAGTTTTCACACTTACACAACCTTTGAGAAAAGCAATGATACTCTTTCAGGCTCCCGTTTGGACACATACTAGGTTACCCATTTAGTTTTGTTGTTGTTGTTGCTGCTGTTTTATTTTGATATTTTATATGTTTCATTTTGGAGAGTTTGTATTACTAGGTTGTCAATTTCACTATCATTTTCTTTTGTACTATCTAATCTGCAAATAATCCCACCCAATGTGCTTTTCAGCTCAGGTGTTTTAGTTTTCAATTCTGGAATCTCAATCTGTATCGTTTTTTTCAATCATCCCTGTCTTTACATGATACCTCTTTGACAATAGGGCATATAGTTATAATAACTATCTAATGTCCTTTTCTGCTAATTCTAACATCTGTGTCAGTTCTAGGTAGGTTTCAACTGATTGTTTCTTCTCCTCATTATGTTATATTTTCCTGTTTCTTCGGGCTACTCTTCAATGGATACCAAGCATTATAAATTGAACCTTGTTGAAGCTGGATACTTACATATTTCATGTATATACACATATATAAAATTATATATATATATAGTTATATATTTATAATATATTTTAGTATAGTTTATAGTATACTTTCTTTTACCTATGTGTATATTACCTTTTGTTCTGGGATGCACTAAATTTATTTGTTAAAAAAAAAAAGTAAGTTGATTTGTTAGGCAAGACCAGAGCATCATTTAATGTAGGTCTAATTACTTGTCACTACTGAAGCAGTTCCTTTTCAGTACTCTAGCCAATTCTCTGGGTTTTGACATATTCTAGTCTGGCTGGTTGAAACAAGTATTATTCCAGTTCCTATGTAAGTGGCCGAGAGCTCTTTCTTATTATCCTGTCAGATGATTATTTCCACAGCTTCAGACAGTTTTCTTCCATGCATGCTTTGATCACTACTATGCTGAATGTTACATTTGGACTCTGCAGATCTCTGGGATTCTCTCTCCACGTAGCTCTCTTCTACCGGCCATCTGCTTACTTTGTCTTAGAAATTTTAGCCACCTTGGTCCTTCATTTTCTGTCTCTCAGGGATTCCTATTCTTTCTTTGATGTCTGGTGCCTTGAATACTATCGTTTTACATTTCATCTGTTTACTGGGTGTTTGTTTCACATGAAAAGTGAAATCCAGTTGCCCTTATTTCACTTTGATTGAAAGCATAAGTCTGGTATTTTAATGTATCTAAAAGGCAGGTTTTGATTTAGCTTCCAGCTGATGAGAAAAATATCATGTAACAAAAGTTCTGAGCTATCGAATACAGTGGGAGGTAAATTAGGAAACGCCAGTAAAATAAATAAGTAAATAAGACAAAAATGCTATATATTTTTTAAAAAGACACATTTGTATAAAATCCCTTGGGCCAGGAAAAAGGGACCAAATAAAGCCTCAAAAGGACATACGATTTTTTAAAAAAGTTGATGAGATCTAGCAGGTCAATTGTCAAATATTACTGTTTTTATTTACTTATTTTTGACACAGAAGTAGGTTTACAAGAGTCAGGAGGATACATCAAAGAGAAAGGCGCTCTCCTCCCTTATCACTACCAGTGAATGGAATCAGTGGCAAACCTACAGACAGCGAATTAGCACATTGTATCAGAAACTGCAAAAGGCTCTGTGTTGCTGTATACAATGTATAAAGTAAGGAATGGTGGAATATTAGACTGATGTCATAGTGAGGTCAGGACCAAAGGCCTTCCCAGGGGCGTGATGAAGAGTTTAGGATTTAGCTTATACACATGAGGAAAATCCAGTACAATTCTTCTGTTTGCGTCCTTAATTTTTGGCACTTTATTGCAATGGGCATATGAAAGAGTATGAAAAATGTACACCTCAATAAAATTTCACAAGCTAAACTAGCATATGTAACCTCGGCACAGATCAAGAAATCAGAAGAGTGTCAGCACGCAGAAGCACCCCGTAGGCAATTAAGAGAGCAGCCAATTCACAAAGTTACCGAACAAATTCCCTAGGGGAAACATGTCTACGTGGAGTCCTGGAGTACTGAAACAAGTAGTTATTTTGTTTCTTGCATATTCCTTAACAAAGAAGAAAAAGAGAAACATCACTGAAGTAGAAACAAATTCATGACACAGCAAGTGGATGGAAACTCTGAAACAACTCAAATTTACACCTTTGTGCACTCTAAATTATTCCATGCGAAAGGTTTCACTCCAGTCCTCAGAGACATTAAAAAAAAAAAAAAACAAACAGCAAAAACAAGGAAGGTAATAAAGACTTCTACATTATTGTGCTATAAATACTGAAAATATGTTTCCAAATGTGACAAGAAATATTACGAGCGATTGCAGATGCATAAATGGAGCAAGTGTAATACACTTTCCTCAGAGGCACCGATAAAAAAAGACTATTATAAAGCACTACAAAATAATTTCTTTATCCAAAAGCTCTGAAGCAGTTATTAAACCAGCTGTTTTCAAAAGTACACAAATCTGCTAAGTTGCAGTTGGGTAACTGTTAAATGTTAAAGCAGTGAATGATCAGCATGGAGCAGATGGTCTGGGAATGGGTGAGAAAATGGCAATGTTAATACCACCAGACTGAGATGTTCATTTGTGCTGTGGTATGTGCAGACTGGGTGAATAATGAAGGATCTGTAATAATTGTGCAAATCCCAACATTATTAAATCGATTCAGCTGGGGTTTCTTAATATATGTGAAGCACTTCATGTACTTGGAGAAATACCTCCTCTTTGGCTAAAGCTGTTCTCATTAACTCATACTGCTTTATTTGCAGTGACCTCGGTGTTCCTGTTAAGTAATGAGTGGAATAAGAATTAGATATCCACTTTCAATCTAAGTATTAGAATGGAGGGAAAATGTTAAGAAAAGTGTCAAAGTATGAACGTTGCGTGAGATTGGCCGACGGCATTAATTTACCTATCAAGTTCGGTTAGTGTTTATTTTAGACCATTTAAGAGTTTATAATTAGACTTGCACTTTGGGGGTTTGAGCAAGTTGCCTTTTCCTAGTCAATGTTTATTTTACCTGTAAGGTAAAAAATCCATATTAACATATCTTCTGCTTTTCATTTAAACTGGGCATTTCCAGAGTTTCACCACAATATCACCTCAGAGGATTCTGGGAAGCACAAACATCTTTAGCAGTTTGTCTCAACCCGGGATCTACTAATAATAGTTTTGAGAGCTGTCCTTTAAAGTGTAGAATGTTTAACAATATCTCTGCCTTTGGCCCACTAGATGACAGTAGCAACATTTCCCCCCAAATTGTGACAACTAAAAATGTATCCAGACATTATTAAATGTCGCCTGGGGAGCAAAAGCAACCCCCATCTCCCATTCCTTATAGAGAACCACTGGTCTCTAGGAAAACCAAAGGAGAATGTGGCTCATTACCTCTGATGGAAAAAAAAGAAAAGAAAATGAAAATGTCAACCAAGAGTTGACAGTGTAGCTGAACTGGGCTTTAAGTAAAGTTTTGGTAGATAGAATCTTGTGACAAGGCTAAAATCTTCAATTCTATGAGCCTGAGCTGCATGTTGCTCCTAAATGTTGAGAATGAAATGAGATTCAGAAATAAGTGAGAAAAAAGAATATGCAAGCTAGGTTTTGTAAATATCTTTTGAACAGAAATGTCCATCAAGACATTATTAAAAAAGAAATTTGAAGTCAAGTAGATTTGAGATATGCTGCAGGCTCTAAAATGCCTTGCAATTAATAAAACAAAGGTCAATATTTACCTTTGGAGTATAAGCGGGTATATGTGTGAGTGTATAATATGTAACTTTTCACTGAAATAATATTCTCTACTAATTTTAAGCAAAGGGAAGTCACAAACCCTATCAGATCTACATCCTAAAAGCCATACGACTTACAAGATAGCCCATCATGTCTCTGTGTAGAGCAAACCTGCTGCTATTTTAGATGTCATTGTAAGAAATTGTAAAGCTGAGAGAATGTGTTTGTAGTGGGAGGTGGGGTGTCAGAGCCAGGGTAGGGAAGAGTGGGTTGGAGGTTTACTCTAGTCAGATTCACTGACACCAGCAAGAACTGACACACCATAAAGACTTAATTTTTAACTCTGGAGACCAATGAACTACAATAAACATTAAACAAAAACAAAGTTTATAGCAATTCAGAATCGGTACAAATAAATTTGCAAGTAAGTAGGCCATTAATTCTAGTGCTAATAGTTAATAGGGCAGCCACTGTGATCATCACCTGAACGTATTCACTGAAGAACTGATTATTTATTAAAATATTCCATTTAGTCTAAGCACTGTGCTTTATCTCTGTCATGCCATATCTTCATGGTTTTCAGATATTGTAAAAACCTATTCACGCAAATCCTAAGCAAAAAAGGTAAGGAATTTGTTAACCATGCAAAGATTGCAAGATTTCATGAAATCTAATAAAGTGATTTTGGAGAACTAATACAATCAACGCAAAGTAATCAACATATGAAGATTCTAGCAGAGTTAACATGGTTAATGACTAAAGAAGAGAAATGTAAAATATAAGAAGGAAAGAGATCTTTCAAATGAGAATGATATTCATTTCAAAAAATGAAGAGCTTTTCGGAATTTTGATGAAGGAAGTACCTGAAAATTATTGCAAAAATAATCCTCCTTATTTTCAGACTAATTCTAAATATAGTGCTATTATTTAATTTTGTTAGAAAAATCATCCCCCCAAATTAATATATTAGTTCTTTTTAATTCTAAAAATTAGCTTATATTTATAATTACAACCCAAAATATGATAGATAAGAGTTAAAAACATTTTTATAATTCTTAGTTTTACATTTCAAACCACCAGTTGGACCAAACATTATCAATATGTATTATGAAGCTTTGATCCCACTTTTGGAAACCTCTCTGGAGATGACTTTTTCTATTCCAGTGTCCTTTAACAGAGAGAAACCTGAATTTTAGTATCTATAAGGGACCTTCATCTGGCAGAATACATATGACTGTTTTGAAATTTAGTTCTACATTTATAAAATCACTGTCTTCTGTTTAATTATATATATAAAGAAATATAAGCATAAATATAAACTATAAATTCCCTATATACTTTGTATATTAATGCACACTTCAATTTTCATAATGAAGACCTTAGATCAGTTTCAGAAAATAAGAAATGTCTCATTTTAGAAACTTTTCCTTTGTTAATATATATTTTTAATGCTTTAAGTGTTAAAAATCTGAAAACAAAAACAAAAACAAACAAAAACACCTCTTCTCAAGGGGCGCCTGGGTGGCTTAGTTGGTTAAGCATCTGCCTTCAGCTCAGGTCATGATCTCAGGACCCTGTTATCGAGCCCCACATCAGGCTCCCTGCTCAGTGGGGAGTCTGCTTCTCCCTCTCCCTCTCCCTTTCCTTCCCACTGGTGCTCACACACTCTCTCGCTCTCTCTCTCTTAAATAAATAAAATCTTTAAAAAACAAAACAAAACAAAAAATCTTCTCATTTCCTTCACTATGTCAGATGTAGGGTACGAATTTTTTTTTTATTATTAAAAAGCCAAAAACACTGTTTTCATACTGTGGATAGTTTGGAAAAAGATAAACAGGCAAAATGAAGAAAACAACCACTATTTTTATACCTAAAGACAATAATGCTCAAGATTTTATCATGATTCCTCTAATCTTCCATGTACATTTATCAATTTGAACTATTTCTGAGACATGTGTCCAAGACATTGAAAGCCTTTTGTAATCATTTTAATGTCCCTGACGCATGTAACCTACTTTAGTAAATATTCTTCTTTGATATTTAAATTGTATAGACTGTTATAAAACAAAATTGTGTTGTTTTTATGATTTTTTTGCATAATTCTGAATTTGAGTTTTAAATTATTCTCTAAGGACATATTTGTGGAAATGAAATTGTCAAATGAGATACTATGTTTTAAAAATTTGTCTTTTGAATTGCCAATATATTTTTTAAAATCCAGAATACTACTTAACAAAAATGTGTAGGACTA
The DNA here is from genome assembly GCF_024610735.1 of Ursus americanus. Taxonomy (NCBI): domain Eukaryota; kingdom Metazoa; phylum Chordata; class Mammalia; order Carnivora; family Ursidae; genus Ursus; species Ursus americanus. Next base: position 62,661,104 of record NC_142129.1, read on the forward strand.
ATACAAAGACAACACAACTGAGGAATATGATAGGAATCCTGAATAAATAGAAACATGTAAATTACTACTGAATTTTTAAAAATCGAACTTACAGGCTTAATTTTAAACCTTGAAGATCACACACTTGTGTTTTTCTCTGAACCCTCCCAAGATTCTAAGATGACAACAATGAAATAAAGCACATATAGAACCTCAAAGATGAAGAGGTGGGAACTGTTGACAAGAGTGATTTTGTGGAACACAGAAAGTGAAAGCCGAAGTTTTGCTGCTTCACAGAATATGTGTGAGTGTGAAAGGGAGCTGTGTTGGGGTCTTGGGAGAATAGTTAAAAACAGTCTTGTTTCTGCAATACAGGCTCAGAAATTTGAAGCACTGGGGTCCTTTTGAAGGCAAAGGTATATGGTGGTAGGGCTAAAACTGAGGGCATGTTGGATGTCTATGGAGCAGTTAGACCTCAAGATCTTTTTCATCTGCCCCAAGTAACCAGGTCTCTGCTCTTCCCTAAATTTCAAAGCAGGAGGCTTTTATTCAAGAAGTTTTATCCTGGAGCCTTTGTACTCAGTAAAATCAGAAACAGCTAAGGGAGAGAAGAGACCCTTCTTCAAACAAGGGAGTATCCCTGAGTCCAAACATGTTGAGAGCTAAACTTAATCTCATGAGGCACAAGAATTTGGATCCATCTTCTGGGAAACTGACTATAAAGGGGGCAACAAAAATACCAGTCAACAAGATCTGTACACACTAGCTTGGTACAAACACCAAGACTTCTAGTAACATTTTCAATGTGCTGCTATTAAATATAAATAGACAGCTAAGGATCATCAGATATTTGATAAAATCCTTTAGATAGAAACACAAGTAATGAAGGAAAGCAGAGGAAAAAGAAAACTCAAAAGCGAAAGAAACCTAATGGAAAAGTCCTATATATAATATGATAGATAAGAGAAGATGTTGCATTATATAACAAAATAAAATACTATTGAGGAGAAAAAGAGAATATTAAAGCAATGTAAGTCAAGAAAATGGTCTAGAAGGTCTAGAAATCAAAGGTATAAAATTCTAACTTAAAAGTGAATAGTTTTCAGTTTAAATTTGAGGAAATTCCACAGGAAAAAGAAATGGAGAGAAAGGAGAATAAAAGTAGAGAAACATTCTGACAAATGTGTCATCAGATTTGTAGAGCTCACAAAAAGAAACAGAAAAACTTGAGGGAAGTGAATTATTAAAGAAGTAACATAAGAAAATTTTTGGGAAAAAACAAGGGTTTGTAGAACCATGAATTCTCTACTATAATGTGTGAAGAAAAGACCCATACCACTACGTTATTGTGAAACTAAAATACCATAAATTAAGAGACAATCTTAAAAGTTTATTTAAAGGAAAGAGTGAGACTCCCATAAAAGTTCAAAATTCAGTGTAGATTCCAAAGAAAACACACTACTTATCAACAAAAATATTTCAGTCAAGAATTCTAAATCAAACACTATTTATCAAAAAAAAAAATTCAGTCTAGAATTCTAAATCCAACCAAATGGTGACTCTAATGTAAGGTTAAAATAAAGAGTTCAGGCATGCAAATGCAAACAACTGATTTTCCATAAACGCCTTTTCAAAAATCTACTGTAAGATACTTGCTCTTAAAATAAGATAGTAATCCTGAAGTTACATACGATCCTAAAACAGGAGCTCAAACTTCAGAAAGAGGTGAAACAAATTCCCAGGACAATACTGACAGGGAGTCCCAGAATGATAGCCACGATTAGGAGCTAGAGATCTAAAAGTTCTAAAGAGGTCAAAAGAACAGGGCTCCTAAAGGTGTGGTAAAAAGAAAACACAAATAAATAATCAAAGGAACTGACAGACTTTGATTTGTTGGCCAGCCAGAGAGATTTATATTTGGGAGATTATATTATAAAAAAAAAAAACTTTGAAATAGAAATACATAGAGAAAAAAACCCAAATACTAATAAAAGAAGCAGTTAGTAACTTCAGGGAAAACAAACATTTTTATAAAAAAAAGAAATGTGGTCTTAATATGTTGGCAGTAGTCTGGAAGAAAGGACATTGTCAAGCATTTTTGGAGGATAAATGAATTAGTGTATCATATTCAATAATCATCAAAATATAAAATGTGAATAGCTTTTGTCCTAGCAATTCTTCTAAGGAATCTAACATAAAGAAATATTCCAGAAATTTCTTAAGTATATGCACAAAGATTTTCATGGTAACAAATTAATAACAGGAGAGAAAGAGAAAGAGGGAGAGAGAGGGGGAAAGAGAGAATTTAAATGTATATTAGTAGTAGTATGGAATACCGTATACCTATCAGAAAAAAGAGAGAAAAGGTTTTATGTACTAATATGGGATTATATTCATGCTGTATTGCAAGTGGAATAATTGTAGCCAATTTTATTGTCTTATTTAATCTTCGTAAAATATATATGTTCATGTATCACTGTGTGTATATATGTGTACAAGTGAGTGTTCCTGCATGGATGTGTGATCTAGAAATATACATACCAAAATATTTTCAGTGATTATCTCTAGGACTTAGAAAAGCAGAATGAGACAACTGTCATTTTTATGATATTTTATATAAGTATGTGCTATTTTTTCATAAAAAATAAAATAAAGAATACAGAAAATAAAGAAAGAATCATACCACAATGAGTCTTTGGTTGTCAACCATTTACTCTACTTTTCTCCTTATATAAGCTTCCTCCACAAAGTACAGAGGGTGCACAGTGAACTTATGTCTAAGACCCATTCAATCTGTTATCTAAAAACTGGACTTCTAGTGTGCCTGGGTGACTCAGTTGAGCGTCCGTCTCTCGGTTTCGGCTCAGGTCATGATCTCAGGGTCGTGAGATCTAGCCTCTCCTTGCACTCCATGTTTAGCATTGGGTCTGCTGGACATTCTCTCTCTCCCTTTCCCTCTGCCTTTCCCACGCTCATGTACTCTCTCTCTCTATCTAAAAATAAATAAATAAAACCTTTAAAAAATATTTTTAAAGATTTCCACATATGCTAAAAAAGCACATTAAGACACTTAAAATAGCATGATTGGCTATTTAGAGTTTAGGTGATTATATGTTGGAAAACATGTGCATTATCTGCTTCTTAACTAATGGACATCATCATCCAGATGGATCTGGCTATAGATAGAAATGCTCTCCTAAGTGGTAGTCAGTGCCTTTGGATAAAATATAAAATTACTCCTTGGTTGAAATTGTTACTCAATTCTGGGCAGCTTCAGGATCTTTCCAAAAAATCTTTGGCAAAAGAGTAGAATAAGAAATACTTAAGAAAATTATGTTTTGCTTTTTTTTTTTTTTTTAAGTGAAGATTTTTTGCAGTGTAGAATCTAGAGGCAATGGAATTTGCTCTACTGATTTGAAAGCCAAATGTCTGGGGCATCTTTGAAAGGCTACTTTCTATGATTTATAGGATTTTTTATATATATTTATATATATATTATATATATATTATATATTATTCTACATATTATATTTTATGTGTATATAAGTAATAAGTATCCTACTTTGAAACATGTAGAAATCTGATGAAAAACGAAGTCCTATGAATCATAGAAAGCAACAGTTCAGTTTCCCAGTATACACACACACTTACACACACACCCTGATTATACACACACTGATTCCAAAGCCAACATACCTATCAGTACACATACATACATACATACATATATGCCTATGTATTTATATGTCTATGTGTATTTACATATAATAAGAATGTCCCTAAGGCTTACATTTTATGTTAACATATTTAGGTAGCTTTTTTTTTTTCCTGTTTACTATGTTCCAGACACAATCAGAATCCAGATTTTGTGGGGCCTAAGGTTTATACAATTTGGGATCAATTTTTATTAAGAAAACATTATAAAACTTCTGGTATAGAATAAGTTAATGGCCTCAGAAGGCGCTTGTAAGTGGCGCTCAGGCTTCATTAGCCTTTTGGTTAAGTCCCTTCTCACAAATACTCAAGTGATCTATATCTTCTCATCATTCCCTTTTACCAGCTTCCTCTCCAGCTTGGACTACTACATCGTTCCCTAACTGCTCTCTCTGCTTCCACTCCTGTCCGGGAACTACTCAAATACCTTATAGCAGCAGTAATATTTTAATTTAAAAAATTTTTAATTTCAATTCAAACTCAGCAGGTCATGGTGGCTCCACAATTAACTTATGATGTATTCCAAACCCATATTCCACTTGCTAATGAGATCCCTGCCTCCCTCTTTAACTCCACTCTATACCACTCCCCAAATTATCTGTTAGGATACTTCCATACTGTCCTTTAATGTTATTCCAACATTCCAAGCTTCTTCCCAAGCCTTTGAACCACCTGTTTCTCTTTTCCAGATGCTTTTCTTTCAGATCTCCTCAGAACTAGCCAGTTCGAGTCATTCAGATCTCAGTTCAAGGGGCTGTTCCTGAGAGAAGACTTTCCTGACCATGCAGCCTCAGACCTGCCTGCCCTACCCATCACCACCACTGTCAGACATTCTCTATTTTCATCTTCTTTTAATTTATTCATAGCATGTATCACTTTTATATATTTGTTTCCTTGTATACCTATCTATCTCCATACCTGTCAGTTAGTTGACACAGGGTAAATATTTTAAAGGAATGTCTTTAGTCAATGTGATTATAAGCTGAACTAAATGCAGTCTTTCTCCACAAAGAGTTTATAGTCAAATTCAGATACATTTGATGACATATTCTTACAGAAAAATCTTGAAAAGTCACAGGTACTCTATTAGTTTGCAGAGGAGAAAATTTCAGTCTAGGTGTTAGACAGTGAGTACAAATGTCCCAGATAAAAACTGGAAAAAAAGTCTTGGAGAAAAGTGCAATAATATATTAGTATTAACAATTATATATATATACACATACATGAGTATATATATTACATTATATTATATCCTACTATATTATATATTAGGGGTAATAAATGCTATGAAGTGAGATAACACAGAGTAAGGAAGCGTAAAATAAAGTTGGTTCAGGTGTGTCATTTTCCATAAGCTAGTTTTGGAAAGAATAGTAGTTTTTTATGGCTGCTGTAACAAATTACTACACTTGGTGGCTTGAAGTAGCACTAATGTATTATCCTATAGTTCTGCAGGTAGAAGTCAGACATGGGTCCTCACTGGGCAAAAATCAAGGTGTTCTCAGTTCTTTTCTGGATATTCTATTTTTTTAAAAAGATTTTATTTATTTATTTGTCAGAGAGAGAGCACGAGAGAATGAGCGTGCACAAGCAGGGGGAACAGCGGGCAGAGGGAGAAGTAGGCTCCCTGCTGAGCAAGGGGTCTGATACAGAACTCGATCTAGGACTCTGGGATTATGATCTGAGCAGAAGGCAGCCACTTAACGGACTCAGCCACTCACACGTGCCTTTTCTGGAGATTCTAGAGAGTGATCTGTTCTGTTGAATTTTCCAGCTTCTGCAGGCTGCCCTCATTCTTTGGCCTGTGGCTCTCTTCCTCCATTCAAAGTCAGCAACAACGGGTGGGTTCTTACACTGCATCCCTCTGAACTTCTCTTCTGCCTTTCTTCCACTTTAAGGGACCCTGTGATTACACCGCGTTCATGCTGACAATCCAGGATAATCTCCCTCTTTTAAGGTTAGCTGACTAGCAACCTCACTTCTTTTTGGCCATAAAATTTAACATACTCACATTTTCTGAAGATTAAAATACGGACATCTCTGGGGGCAATTCTTCTGCCTATCATAGAAGACCTCTTTTATAATGTGACATTTGAATAGTAGACAAAAGGAAGTAAGGGATAAGTCATGTGTTTATTAACAGAAAAACACATTCCAGGCAAGAGGGAGAGGAAATACAAGAGCTCTGTAGGTGTGTGTTTGGTCTATATAAGAAGTAGTAAGGAGGTCAGTATGGCTGGTGTGAGAGATCTAAGGGAAAGTATTAAAATTATGGACCTAGACAGGTGTGTTTGTGGGAATGCAATCACTGTTAAAGTAAGAACTTTGGATTTCACTCTGAGTGGAATGGGAAAAAATCAGAAGTTTCTGAGCAGAAGACTATCATGTCATGACTTTGGTTTTAAATGATATGCAAAAGTTGATGAGATAGATCAATACACACATATATGGAAATATAGCTGAATTAAAAAAAGTAGAATTTGAGCAAAAATATAAACTATAACCAAAACAAAAGAATAAAAGTATATTGATAAAATAAAATAAAACTCTTTAAGACAATGTAATAGTCATGAAACTGCGTATCATATACACATGTATGTATATATTTCATATATACATATTTCAGACAGTCAGAGAAAAATATACAATCCACAGTAATTGTGGGAGACTGATATATTTGCAATGTTGACAGAATAAATATAAAGTAAAAATTTAAGATACTCAAGTCTTCAGTAATACATGTAGTGTAATTTAAAAAGCCTGCTGTAATATACATTATAATCAATACATAATAAAAAGGGAATGCACGTTTATTTCAAACACACACACACATCATAGGAAATGACATGTGAGTCAAGCTAAAAGTGTATATAAATTGTAGTTACTTAGGTTCCGGGTCTGGGGTCTGCCCAGTCTCCACGAGCACCTTTCATGTCATGTAGATGTGAACTGTTTTTGGAAACAAGCCTCCTTAAAAACCCGAAGCCTTTTTGTGCTTTGTGTAGCCTTAGCGAAGTCTGAAAAAGTTGCCCTATGGATTTTCCTCATTATGTATAATTAAGATTTATTCTTGAATGACAAACATTATTAAGATGCTTTTAAGATATTGAGAGCATAGATATCAGTTATACTTTTTTCTGCCACTAATAGGACCAACCTTCCAGCTTCTTTACGAAGTATAGAAACAGACAGGAGCACTTTACCTTCCGGGAATATTATTTAGCTTGGTAGTCAAGGTCTAGTCATAAAGAACTAATGAAGCAAACCATGGGGCATGTGTATGTCCTACAGGAGTGATCAGTGGGTTTTCATGATGCGCCTCAGTAAAAATGCTTCAGTAGATGAACCAACTATGTGTTCGCACTTCCCCATCTCCAGGTTTTCATGTAGAATGATTGCCATCTATCTTCCCTAACTCATTAGGATAGCCTTGCTGAAGCATTAAGTAAGCAGTTTTCTCTTGGACATTGACACCCTGTATCTTTATAGTATCTTTTTGGCCTGATATTTCTGTTCATATTCAGTAAGCCCCCTCAGAGGCAGAAGGATCCATACCCTAAACCTCTTGACACTCACAGATAGTTTGTCTGAGCTTCCTCTCTGAATATTAGAAGGAAGTCTCATATTCCCTTTCCTGTCATTATCTTTTGGTGAAAGACTTAAATCATAATAGGGAAATAATTTTAATGAAGAGAATGATTAAAATGATGTGGTAGATTAATCAGAAAGTGCCTGCATGTAATAAATCAATGTCTAACTATAAAGATTTGCCATTGTTACAAAAATACTCAAAGATTCTTCTAAAATAGAGAATATCTTACACATTTGAGAAACCCCAAATTGGTATAAGTCCTCAAGATTTCAACCAGGAGCAATATTTACTCAGTATATTAATTATACTTTTCCAAATTTCATAGAAATACATCAATATTTTCTGTCTATTTCTCCTTTTTTTCCCTGACATATGAATCTAAATGGTAGTGAAAGACTGTAGTTTTTAGGAATTTAAGTAACATATTCTTACTGCAGAATGGGAAGTAATAGGATAGAATGTCTACCTTAAAAAAGTTGTGAGAATGTTTTGTGGTAATTTAAAATAGCGGTTATTTTCAGATTTGATTTGCATAGTTCTAGGGTGAATTAAAGTGACAGCAAGAATTACAATAAGGGTAAAGTTTCTGGATTATAATAAAACATGACTTATTTAAAAACTTTGTTAAAAAAATAAAAACCTTGTGGAAAACCAATAGTTAAGAAAAATCATAACTTAAAACTATGATACCTAGTTATGATTTTTTAGCTTAAAAATACATACTATTCTCTCTAGTATAAAAAAATAAGACAAAAATGAGACTTTTTCTCCTTATAAAATGATTATTAAAAACGTAATTTTTAAAAAAGAATTTATTTATTTCTTTGAGAGAGAGCATGAGTGGGGTGGGAGAATAAAGAGAGGGGGCAGGGAGAGAATCTCAGGTAGACTCTGTGCTGAGCATGGAGGCCTAAGCAGGGCTTGATCCCAGGACCCTGCGATCATGGCCTGAGCTGAAACCAAGATTTGGACACTTAACTGACTGAGTCACCCAGGCACCCCTTAAAAATATAATATTTAAACATGGTGAATATATATGTAAATGTACCCTATTTTTATATCTAATAGCATTATAAACAAGTATAAATTTCCTGTAGTAAAATTTGGCTAAGTATACAGAACATCACAAATCATTTCAATTCTAGAAATTTGTTCTAATGAATTAATCAAATATTTTCAATGAGACCTGGTAGAAAGTGTTAATGAAAAACGAGGAGTAACTGAAATACTCAACAGAAGGGGCTATTATGGTATTCATTGATGAAATTCTATGAAACCATAAAAATGCTATTTGGGATGGATATCTATTTTCAATGTACAGTCTTCATAAAATGTCTGTAAATGCCCATTAGCATATATAACACACACATAAAATAATGATGTAAACTTAATATCATGCACAGATTTCTCTTTAGAAACATTTGATTTCCTTGTTTTATATTTTTGCCTTTGCATGTTTTGTAATAAATATTAATTTTATAATCAGAAAAATAACTTTAAAATTTTTTTGATCGTAGAGACCCCTGGATATTAATATCTTCTGACCTGAAAACCATTGCAAACATTCCTTTTTTTTTTTTTTTTTTTTTTTGGAGGTAGACTATATCTATAGGTTTGTGTTCAAATTTCTATACCTTGGGATTGTTAATAAACTGTTTCACTGTCCTCCCATATGGTGTGGAGCTAGCATGTGGATTTTTCTAACCATTTAAACTACGTATGAGTAACAACTTTTTTCTTACAGTTTAAAAAACAGAAACAAAACTGTAGCAAGTTTTATAGGTTGCATCTTTACTTCCATATGGATAAACAGACGCTTTAAAATTAATAGATAATAAAATATTAGTATAATTTTACATCTGTTACAAATGATATGAGGTAATTGACAGTCTATGTGAATACATTCAACAAATATCTAGGGCCATCACCTGTCCTCCAGTTTCAATAATCTTTCAAGGAAGACTGTGCTACTCTAAAATATTTCCCTGTGCTACTCTATTTGACACCATTTGAATCTCCTTCTGCTTTCTCAGATAGAGCCATCTCTAGAAGTTTGTTTCTTTTGGTAGTAACAAAGTTGTGGCGATCCACCTCAGAGGCAAACCACCCAGCAAAATTATGTCTGTGGGCAGGACGCTGGGTGAGCATTAGCAATCTCACTCAATAACAAGTTTGCCGTTAAAGGATATTAAAGCTTTAAAAAAGTCAGTTTCTTATACTTCAAGGCAGTCATGTTTTTGAATATGTAGAGCTATGCGAGCCTAAAATTCTCCTTTTAGTGCATAATTAAAAGCTGTTTCTAAAATTAAATATTAACATTAACATGCGTAAACTTAACAGCTTTTTGTTTTGTTTCTCCAATATGTCTATCCGATATTTCTTCTCATCAAAGGACTTTTTTTTTAAAAGAAAACAAACATTTTTTCCAATAATCCTCCTGGGGTCTATGTCTTGTTCATTCTTTTGTTTTGTTGTCTGGCTTAGACTCTTCACCTTTTGTTGATTAGAGTTCTGTTTTGTCTTTGAAATTGGAAAGTGACAAGGCCTTTTGCAAATGTTATGGCAATATACAGCAAACAGCAATTTTGGGGTTGAAAAGAATAGAGCACTATTTGGTTATTTTAATGATTATCAAAAATGTGCATTTGCTACACAGTGCACTCCAAATCTAATAATTAAATTGAGTAAGAGGATGAAATTCTTTGATATTCTATAGTGTTCTGAGCCAAAGTTGAAAGAATAACTATTGTCAGCTGAAGTATCATTTTCTCTTTGTCCCCCCCATGGTACTCTGGTGATAAATACACAAAATGAAAAGTGAGTTATCATCTTTCTCTAGTAATGACTCTGCCCCTTTCATCTCAAGCTGTAAATGGAAGCTAGTTTATAAACCTATGGATCTGCTACTTAGTGTTCCTAAGAAGATGTATAACACTGATACCAAAATATACATAAGGAAAAGACTACAAATATAATCCTAAATATTAATGAAAAAAATTAAAATTAAGAGAACAACAAGCAGCATATGGATTTTCATTAAAAGAATAATACCCTTTGAATAACTAAAAACCCCCAAATGATTCAATATTAAGAAATCATTAATAAAATTTATTGTATTCATTGTATGTTTCTGAAAAGAAAAATAATATGGTCATCACCACATGGATAAATAAAACAAATGAGAAAATCCATTCTTAGTAAAAAAAAATAAAAATTCTTTAAAAACTCATCTAGATGAATAAATACATATAATGAAAAATAGAAAAGAAGAAATAAATATGACAGAAGACATGATTGTACATAAAAGCATATTTGAAATAAATATTACAAATGAAAATATTAATGTGGATATTATCAAAGGAGAGCTGCTGTTTCATTATCTCTATCAGACAAAATAAATGCCTCATGACTTCAATGGATTAGGATAAAAGAGAACCCAGAATTAATGAGCGTTGAACATGATTTAAAAAGAAAATTTTAAATAGAACAAATATTAATAAAATTGCAAAAATTCTGTTGTAAAGAAAAATCCAGATAAATTCTCAGCAGCTTAAATAAGATGTATGTCTCACATGATGTGTTCATCATCATTCATCTGGTGGTCTGCTACACAACTCCTCACTCCAATTCAGATCACTGGAGCAACCACTATCTCACACCTTCCTAATGATTGTGGTAGAGAAAATAAGAGTTCCAAAGAGTCTTACATTATGAGTTAAGAGTTTCAAACTGTATATCACTTCTACACACAAGTGAATTTCCAGAAGAAGCCATATGACTCTATCCAAATACATCCGGACTCAAAAATACACTCCTAAAACATGGTAAAGAAATACATTTGTGTACACGCACACACGCGCACACACACACACACACACAAACTGAAAAATCCTCAATAAAATAAGTATGTTATTTCTTCTTCAGTGATATTCAATCCAATCACTTGCAGAGGATACTGAGGATGATTTTAAAATAAAAAGATTTAAAAGAGTGAACTAGGGGCGCCTGGGTGGCACAGCGGTTGAGCGTCTGCCTTGGGCTCAGGGCGTGATCCCGGTGTTATGGGATCGAGCCCCACATCAGGCTCTTCCGCTATAAGCCTGCTTCCTCCTCTCCCCTCCCCCTGCTTGTGTTCCCTCTCTCGCTGGCTGTCTCTATCTCTGTCGAATAAATAAAATAAAATCTTTAAAAAAAAAATAGTGAACTAGTCTTACTACGTATTTGAATATAGTATTAATCTCCAGAATTTCTAGTAAACGATATAGCATGATATAAATGCAGATAAGCAGAAAAATAAATGGACCACAATAGAGAGTCCAGAAGTAGATAGAAGCAAACAAAGGAAATATATGAGAAAATAAACTTGACATTTCAGAACAGTGGGAAAAAATAGGGGCTTTTCAATAGTGATGAGATGGTCTGCTTGCCATTTGAGAACAAAGATTAATGTTTTATCACTCCTTAAAAATAAACTTCAGGTGAATCAGCAGTATACATTTAATTAAATGAAACTATAAAATCATATAAGCAGTAGAGAGGAAACATTTTTAATAAGAAGTATTATGGTAAGACACAGTGGTTCAAAAACTCATATAGCCACCTGCTAGCCAAGTGATTTTGTACAGCTGAACTTCCCCAGACCTCGTTCTTGCATCTGTAAAGTGGACATATCAAAAGTAGCTTCATATACTTTCTGTGAGGATTAAAACAGAAAATTCAATATGGTCTTCATTTACCATAGCATCTGCCAAAAGATGCTATGGTAAATGATACTATTAATACTATAATCATCATTACATGATTTAAAAGGCATTTATCACATGTGGTCTAGATTTGATTTGTGGAATCGAATTAGGTATAAGTTCCATGACACCTTTCTTATTAAGTAAAAGGTAACTGAATGGAATTAGTAGAAGTTTTTTAAAATGTAAAGAGTTTCATGTTATCAATTAGGTCAATGTTCTAAATTAAGCAATTACACATCATTAAGTTAGTATTTATGAGGTCCAATTAATAATTCATCGCTAATACATTTACTTAAAGTTCTTTGGAGTCACTGTATTTATTCAGTGAAGAGTGAAATAATTTAATTGCTAATCAGTCACAATAAGGGTAATATCACTCTCATCATTAGAAAGAAGCATTACATGCAAGCAAATTGAGGTCATTCTGAAGGAAGGAACTTCTGTGTGGAGATTTTTGAGATTTGGGGATTATTTTTTCCACCACTTCAACCACATATTGTTTGTTTAAGAGAGAGAGAGAGTCTACCAGCCTGTTTTCCTATAGAGAAACTAGAGGATGAAGCCTCAGATAGAAGCCCTTAGACCCCTGGAACATTTTGAACATTGTTCCCTGATGAATGTCTTCCTCTGTGATTAACTATTGAAAAACACAGGAAGCTTTATTTTACTGTAATCTTTTTTCCATGAAGTTCTAAATGTCAGAAGCCTTTATAACCTAAAATAAGTAGCTGTTTGCCAATGCATCACATATTGCAGATTTAGGAACAGAGACTTACCAAATGGGTACATTTGTGATGTATTAAAACTGATTTTTATTCTGTTGTGTGAGAGAAATCAACAAATTGAAGGTAGACAGTTGAAAACATGCTCTAAACCAGTGAGTGATTTTAGTTATCTCTTCAAGATTGGTCTTTATTAATTAGAAAGAATAAAAATTACGCTTTCATATTTCTTTCACATAATTTCAGAAAACATAGAAACTCATCATAGTGATTTTCTCTGAAGGAAAAAAAAAGTGCTCACGGGAATTAAAAGCAATTACATCTTGAGCAAGCTGGAAATCAAGGCTGAGTGAGAAGGACGTGCTAGAACCTAGAACTAACTCTACCTAGAGGACTTAAGTAGGTTCCTAGAGGAAAATATTACATTAGGCAGGCAAAACGTAAGTAAAAGAAGAATAAAGTAATTATTGTGAATGCTTAGCAAAACATACATAAAAGAAGTATAAAGCAACAATGAACAAGTGGTAATTAGAGATAAGGAAAGAGGGGATTCATGAAGTAGACCAGGACATGGAACTCAGTTCCTAGAATGAGCCTAGTATGTGTGAATTAGAGTCTCAGTCACGAAGGTTTAAGGCTTAAGGTTTCCAGTGTGGGGATGTGAACACAAGGAATTATGTGTGAGGCCCAGGTATTGAATCAGAATTCATCACAGTTAGATAATAAACCAGAGACACAGTGCAGAAACCTTTGATTCCCAAAGGCTGACATTTTTTGTTTTAATTAGCAGTCTTTTTATGCATACCTATTGTTTGGAACTTTTAGACACTTTGGGGAGTGCATTGAGGTATGATTATTAAATAATTTTAGCACTAAGGCTTTTATCATGTTTTTATATCTTTCTGATGCAAGTTAGTACAGAGACATTCAAGAAAAGGTGGTTTCAATTGAAGAGAAAGCAGATTTAGGAAGGCAGGGAAAAGAGGCAAGACAGGATGGGACAATGACCAAAGAAGAAAGGTGAATCTCAAAATAGGGGCTTGTTTTAGTCACATAGACAGCATCATGTAATATAATAATGGTAAGATAGTTTACATGACTTGAAGACAGCTCTGAATACATTTCTGAGGGTAAAAGAATGAATTCCTTCTCTTTTTAGTGTGTATCTAATTTTCCATCACAGAAATGTACACATATATTCAAGGAGAGAACACTTTCTTTGCCATGTGGGCCCTTGATTTTCTCTCAAGTCCACTCACAGCTCTTTTATCTGAGAAGCAATTTACCAGAAGGATCTGGATTGCTCATATTCTCAATTTGGATTTTCTGTTTGCAGATCAAAGAGGCAATCTCTAGCTTTGCAAAGGTTCCTTGGTTTATCACCTGATGGACTTTACATTTATTAAATGCTAATCCTCATGAGCTTACAAAGAGCTGAGCACATCATTACCACCATTACACTTCATTCAGCAGCCTGCACAGTTGGTGTTTTCTGCAGTCGATGCTGCTCTGGGTGGAGTTGTCAGCTGCTTTGCAACAAAACTCTCACTTCTCCGGGTTGAAGTCTTAATGAGGAAGACTGCTATGCAGACTTGACTTCATAACCTTGCCACATCATATAATCCATAGTAAGCAAATAATGGGAATCCTGATTCAAATTTTAAAACTCTGATTCCTGGTAATCGTGTCAACACCAAAGTACACGTATGATCCAAGAAAAAAAGGAAGAGGGTAGTGGGGGAGTTTGATTGACATTTTGAATTAAAGTAGTGGTTAAATAAGTAAAGATGGGGATCTGAAAATGTTCCTTTTCTGACATGCCAGATATATCTCTTTTATTAGTTGAGTTGTGTTTTTCTATGCATAACCTATTACTTGGAATTAGTAGACACTTTGGGGAATTCATTGAAGTTTCTTTCCCATTAAACCATTTACTAAATTATATTTATAGCCCTAGGGTTCTTCTGATTCTTTCATGCCTTTCTGACTCAAAAATTCTTTAAAAGGGAATACACTTACATAGTCATCGTGTTGAAGCTGCATATGTATATACTAAATTACTGGTTTTCCTTAAAAGAACACCTTCTATATCTTCGTGAACCATTAGATTTGGGGTAGAAACGGCCAGTGACACAGTATCAGTTTGGCATTCTATGTATCCTTGTAAAGAATATAGAAAGGGATAACCTCACCTATAGTACAACTCTTCTGCGAGACCTGACTGGGTAGTGTAAGCAGAATAAGAGAATGAAGAATATTCGTAAGGTGGTAGCCTAGAAAGAGAAGTGGAGGTGGGTCTAGGAAAAAGAAAAGAAAGGAGATAGGAGGTAATAGAGTACCGTCATCAGAGAGAGCATTAAGGGAAAAGGAGAAATTATGTACACGAGCAATATTGTTCATTTTACTCTCTTGAGTCTTGAATTACACTTACCATCTTGTAGTATCTTTCCAGGCTTATGTAAATTATATGTATTTTTTAGTATCAGCTCTCTCTCTTTCTGAGATGGAAGAGATGAGGGAGGAGGAGGAAGAGGAGAAGGGAGGGAAGGAAGGAGGGAGAAGGATAAATCAATTGGTAATGCTTTCCCTTGACTGTTAAGTTGGACACTTTAAACAAAATCAAGTGCTTCAGAAATATACCCACCATCTTTCAGTGGCCTCCTTTTTATTCATGATAAATTAAACTACTTATGTAAAGAAGGATATCTCTTCCTTTTTGACTCTCATAATAACTTTAAACCCAATTCCTACTTACTCCTTGAAAGTTGATGGAATATTGTTTATGTAAACCAAAGTTCAGAAAGCAACTCATAAGTGGGTCTAAACTTCCAAAATAATCTCTAATTATCTGGGAGAATCCAGTTCAGTATAAAAGGCTATACACACAACTGCATGAACGTCCTCTTCTTTCTTTTCCCTGTCTTACTCCTTTTTGACTGTCACATAATTTTAATCTCTTCAAGTTAACTTAGCTATTTTTTTTCCTTTTACAACATTTTTGAATTATTAAAATCATAATAAAGTTTATAAAAGTATGGAAAATACATACATATATATATAGAGAGAGACATACAGACACAGAGATAGAATTTCGCAATCTCATATAACCCTACCTTACCTCCCACTTCCAACTAGTGATAGCTTTATTTATATTTTGCTATATTTATAGACATTTTAATGGCTGAAAAATATTTTGTTTTGTATATGTCATATTTATTTAATAGTTTACACATTGTTGCACTTAGGGATTTTAAGGTTTTACTAGTTCAGATGATCAGTATCTTGAGTTTGTGCTATTTCTGTAAGACGATTTCTTTTCTGTTCTTTTTTTTTTAAGATTTTATTTATTTATTTGACAGAGAGAGAGAGAGAGAGAGAGCTAGAGAGGAGGGGGAGAGAAAGAGGGAGAAGCAGACTCCCCACTGATCAGGGAGCCTGATGCTGGGCTCTTGGAATCATGACCTGGGATCATGACCTGAGCCGAAGGCAAACGCTTAATGACTGAGCCACCCAGGCGCCCCTGTAAGACCAATTTCTTAAGAGGATGATCATAAGGTCAAAGAATGTGATTGTTTTTAAACTGAAGTCTAACTTGCATACAATCAGGTAAGCAAATTTACGCAGATAGTTCAATAACTTCCTATAGGCATACACTCCCGTGAGCACCTCTCAGATCAAAATATATATAGTTTAAGCTCCTGAAAAACTGTGTACCTGATTTAATTAATAACCCACCAAAGGATAACAACTTTCTAACTTCTAAGACCATGTATCAGTTGGTTCTGATTTTGAACTTATAAATGGAAAAATCAGTATGTAATATTTGTTTCTGGCTTCTTTCGCTTGACATTTGATTTTGAAATTCACCCATATTATTTAAGGCAACTCATATAGTTTATTATTCATCTTTTATTGCTGTGTAATATTCCTTTGTGTTAGCATACACTAGTTTATCAGTCTATCGTTAAGACATTTGAATTGTTTCTAGTTTAAGGGTATTAGGTATAAAGTTGTCATAAACATTGTTTCTACAAGGCTTTTGGTAGTCAGAAGCCTTCTTTCTGTTTTTAAATGCCCCAAAGTGGAGAAGCTAATTCATAAGGCAGGCAAATGTTTAGTTGTAATAGACATTGTTAAACAGTTTTCTAAGGTGCTGCCCCAAGAGTTTACAATCCCTCCAGCGGTATACGAGACATCCAATTGCTTGTCTTCCTAACTAGCTTGTGTGAGTTATTGTCTGACTGCCATATTGGTGTGGTACACTGGTGGTATTACCATTTCAATTTGCTTTTCCCTGATAATAAATCATGTTGAGCACCCTTTCATATATTCAATAGCCATTTGGATATCTTCTTTGTGAATAGTCTGATAAAGTCTTTTACCTATCTTTATAAGGTGGATATTTTGGGGCGCCTGGGTGTCTCAGTCAGTTAAGTGTCCGACTCTTGATTTTGGCTCAGGCCATGATCTCAGGGTCATGAGATTGAGCCCCATGTCAGGCTCCATGCTCAGTGGGGAGTCTGCTGGAGATTCTCTCTCTCCCCCTCTGCCCTTCACCTCACTCTTTCTCTCTTTCAAATAATAAATAAGTAAATCTTTTTTTAAGAAGTTGGATATTTTGTCTATTCCAAGTTTTTTCTTATGTTTTTAGGGACTCCTTACTCATTATGGAATATGAGATATTTGTGAAATATAGGTATTGCAAATACCTTCTCCCAGTATGTAGCTTGCATTGACTGAGAAGCTTCTGGTTCTCTAAATTCTGAACCCTGAAAACTGTGAGAGATTCAGTCAGTTTTCAGTTTTACTCTTTGGCCAAGAACTCTATGCCATTCCCTAAATTGCAAATGCCTTGGACAGAAAAATCAGACCTTATTCAAGTGAGACTTTCCAAAAATCTGTGTGATTCCAAGATACATTGCCCTACATTTGTATGTATTATCATTTTATTAAATTACTTTTCTTATTCAACCATTTTTAAGCTAATTTGGATGATTTTACTAGGCATAAAATTATAGTTTGTAAACAACTCACTTATCTGTTTCTAAAAACTATACTTTTTATTTCTTTGACATGTAGTATTAAATTTGCCAGAACTTTCACATCAATGTTAAGTAATAGTGGCCAGTAAAAACTTTTGTTTTCAATTTTAGGGACATAATTCAATAGTATTTTTTAAAGGAAGTATTGACTATTTCTATGAGATCATATTTTTTATCATGTCAACTAAAATATCTTTAAATATCTTTGGTAGATAGAAATTTATAAAAGATAATGTTTTATAATGTTTTTTAAAAGTTTTTTTTTTTTTTTTTTTTTTTAGAAAAACATAGAGGGGAGGGGGTGGGGGGTTGGGCTAGATCGGTGATGGGTATTAAGGAGGGCACTATTGCATGGAGCACTGGGTGTTATATGCAAACAATGAATCATGGAACACTACATCAAAAACTAATGATGTACTGTATGGTGACTTACATATCATAATAAATTTTAAAGAAAGAAAAAGAAAAACATGTGTTCCAAAAAGAATGATTCACATATTATAAAAATATGAAAATGAAAAGAACAAATCACCTAATATCGTATATTGGGAAATAACCATCTTTTGCAATTGGTAGATATTGTTCCAGATATCTCTATATGAATATATATACATTGAAAGTTAAATGAATGTAGAGAAAAATTTATTTAAGAAAATGGATTCTTAATCTTTCTCTTTTTAATAATTAAAATTAAGTGCAATTATAGTTAAATTTAATCAAAGAAATAAATATGAGACAAAATAAAAGATTGCTAAAGCTTAAGGTTTTAAATAAGAATAGTATATCCTAAAGTATCCCTCTAAAATTAAATATCAATCATGAAAAACTATGTTTCAAATGTTAACATAATCTATTATCATCTCAATATAAATATGAAAATTAGTACATTAATTCCACTGACTCTTACCCTATCACTGGTTTTTCATTTTTAAATACTTACTATAATAGCCTTCCAGCTACAAAAAATAAGTGCTAATTTAGTAATTATAATAAGGTTTAATTTTGATTTTAAACTAAAACAATGCTTACTTTCAGTTATTTTACCATTAGTAAACTGTTTATTCTGACTGACTTCTTACTTTGCTTTATTTTTCATGAAGTGTCATTTTACATATTTAACTTCAATCTTTTTTTAAGATCTGCCTTAGTAATTTGTTTCAATTTATATTTAAAAGAATTGTATCAAACAGGTACATGTTCATAGCTATTAAAAAAACAAGCAAATACTACAGAAAGACAAATGAAATGCAACAATATGCGGTCCCATCCTCTCCTAGCTTCCCTCTTCAGAGGGAGATACATTTTTAACATTTATGTGATCACTTTAAACTCACAAAGTTTTCTGAATATATTCTTCTTATGAAAAATAAAACTTTATAGATGATGTGGCATTCCTCTTTGATAGTTTATTTTTATTTTTTTTTAAAGATTTTATTTATTTATTTGACAGAGATAGAGACAGCCAGCGAGAGAGGGAACACAAGCAGGGGGAGTGGGAGAGGAAGAAGCAGGCTCATAGTGGAGGAGCCTGATGTGGGGCTCGATCCCATAATGCCGGGACCACGCCCTGAGCCGAAGGCAGACGCTTAACCGCTGTGCCACCCAGGCGCCCCCTCTTTGATAGTTTAATGCAAAGGAAAAATAGTACTTTAAATGCTTTGTATGGGGGCGCCTGGGTAGCGCAGTCGTTAAAGCGTCTGCCTTCGGCTCAGGGCGTGATCCCGGCATTATGGGATCGAGCCCCACATCAGGCTCCTCCGCTAGGAGCCTGCTTCTTCCTCTCCCACTCCCCCTGCTGTGTTCCCTCTCTCGCTGGCTGTCTCTCTGTCACGTAAATAAATAAAATCTAAAAAAAAAAAAAAAAATGCTTTGTATGTACTGTATATACATAATTGATTTGCACATATGCTCTATAATTTTCTAATTTTATTCATCAATTTACCTTAGGCTTCAATCTTTCTTAGTTCATACGGATTTGTCATTCTTTTAAACCGTTGACTGGTGTTCACTAGAATGTATTTATTATAATTTACTATAATTTAATAGCATACATTTTTTTGGCTAGTACTTGTAACTACTACTGATAATGATAGTGACATATACTGAGTGCTAACCAAGTATCAGTTTCGGTCCTAAAAGCTTTAACTGCATTAAGTTATTAAATCTTCACAAATGTGGTAGTAGTGTTATTTATTTCAAATTTACACGTAATGAGTTTATTGAAAAAGTAGGACTTATGGAGTACAATTTTAAAACTTCTATTTTACTCTCATTATTTCTTTATATTCCATGCCTAATTTGGGGTTAATGTGGAGCATGAAATCAGACATAAAACCTGGCTTGTGAAAATGTAACACAGAGGCCACTAAGGGCAGGGAAGTTTTGGAGAAGGGCGTAGGCCTTTGGAATGCTGAGGCCTACATGACCAGTCTGCCATTGGAATGCCACAGGGAGTTGCCTTCCCGAAGCTTTCCTAGCCCAAACAGTCACCCTGTGATCTAAGAGACGTAGGCATTGTCCCCTTATAGAACACGCCCAAATTAGCATATCGTATCTTTCCCATAAACAGGTCCTCCCAGTTTTCAGCAAAACCCCTTGTCAACATCATGTGCTTGAGAAACAGTGATAAGGATCTGTGATCATCCTGAAGGACCAATAAAAGCGAGAGCAAAGAAGAGCAAAGGGTCTTTGCCTCTGAGTGTTGACCCCCTTGCCCTTCTCTCTTTCACGGCAAAGTTTGCAGTAATCTTTCATCCGCCGGTTCAGGAATTGCCGGCCATTCCCAGCATCCTAAGGTTTAATTCTCTATATTCTGAAATAAACTTTAAAACAAATCCTATTGCTTTTCTTTGTCACCATTTGGTAATAATTCTCAAGATCACGTCTAATAACCAAAACCATTTCAGAAAGTTGTTGTCTATTCCCATATTAATAGTCAAAACTTCATCCGACACAAAACCGCCCGCATTAGGTTCTGAGGGTGGCTGTAGCAAAGTATCATGAGCTGGGTTGCTTAAACAGAGGTCTGTTTCCTCACAGTTCTGGAGGCTAGACATCAGCCCAAGGTGTTCGCAGAGCTGGTTCCTTCTGAGAGTTCTGAGGAAGATTCTTTTTCATGTGTCTCCCCTAGCTTCTCGTTGGCAATTTTGACATTTTGGGGGCTTGTAGAAGCATCACCTCAATTTCTGCCTTCATCTCCACATGGTGTTCTTCCTCTGTGTGTCAATGTCCAGATTCCTCCATTTTATAAGAGCAACAGTCACACTGAATGAGAGAGGCCCACCTTACTCCGGTATGATCTCTTCTTAACTTCACTAACTACATCTGGAAAGGTTTCCTATTTCCTTATGAAGTCATATTGTGAGGTCCTAGGGTTAGGATGTCAATTTATGAATTTTAGAGGACACAATTCAACTTTAAACTCCTCCCATCCCACTGCCCCACACACTACTCCCTGCACTCCCTAAGCTGTGCTGAACTACAGGTCAGCCTTCTGCTGTGGAAGGGGTGCTTGTGGCTTGATCTCTATTTACCCATTTTTCACTTTTATTTACCCTCTCCTCTCTGCCTCTCACTAAGCTGCACATTCAGGACTGAAGGGGGTAAGAGGAGGAAGAGAGGACAAGAAGCAAGAATGTTCCTACTTAACAACTCTTACCCATAGTTGGAAGTTTCATCCTTGGGTTTGGCAGGTGTTTAAAAATAATTAATTCTTTAATTGGATGCTTTGAAGGAACTCTTGGAGGTCCGCCATTCCCTCCATCCCTCCCCATTATTATGAACCTTACCCCAATAGTGGTTTATAAAATCAGGTGTGGACTGGTAGCCATGGTCAAGGGATAGGCTTTCTATAAAGAAGGTCAAACACTAAAGCTAATTACAGCCCGTCTGCTTTTCATTATCATCATCATACACTGGCAATTTTAAGTAATGTAGTTGATAAAATACTTCCTTTTACTCAATCTACATCCTGAACAATTGCTGTCATTATTTTTGGATTTTAATAATATATATGAAAGCTTTAGATTGGCATATTTTTATTATTTATCTTTTTAAAAAAGATTTGTTTATTTATTTTATATAGAGTGAGTGTGTGAGCAGGGGGAGGGGCAGAGGAAGAGGGAAAAAGAGAGAGAGAAAGAAGCAGACTCCCTTCTGAGCACAGAGCCCAACATGGTGCTTGATCTCAAGACCCTGATATCATGACCTGACCTGAAATCAAGAGCCTGACGCTTAACCAACCGAAACACTCAAGTGCCCCATTATTTATGTTTTAATAAACATTATAATTTACATAGAAGTTTAATATGGAGTACTCCCAATTATACAGTCATCCCTGTCACACGGGCTCAGCTACATGCATTCATTTTGAGAAAATCTCATAGCATTTAGAAATTACTCAAGCTCTCTTTGGGTACAATTTTTTATCTCTTACTCCTGTGGTACTGAGTTTAAACAGTAGATTCAAAATTTCAGTGATATAGCAGTGATTGCAAACATGAGCTTTTACAATTTTGGCATTCTATGTGCCGACTTGGAATTTTTATTTTTATCAACTTTTTGTCTGCAGAGACATTTGAAAGCTGTTAGACTTAAACAATATTGCAATTTCTGGCTTTTTGTTGTTGCTCTGTTGTTGTTAATCTGAATATTTGGATCTGCCAAACTCATTTTCATCTTTGAGACTTTTTTTTAACTATTTGCATAGCTGTTTCCTTGTGTGAAAGACAATATTTGTGAATAAAATTCATAACAAAGTCCTGGATTAACTATGAGTGAAGATAAATTTACAGATCTGTATATACATATATGTGTATACATGTGTTGGCATATATATATGTATGTGTGTGTATATATATATATATATATATATAATGAATATATATAATGAGTATATATATATATAATGAGTATATATATATATAATCTATTTAACACCGCATGCTAAGAAGATACATTTTCATAAAATCATTGACAAATTTACAGGAGGCTCAAAAACTACAGTGTTCTTATTTATCATTATGACTAATAAATTAGTAGATGTTTTTAAAAATACATGAATGTAATTAAAATGTATTAGTTCATATATTTTCCCTTTCCATAGGGTAAATACTTACTTTACTTTGTGTTATTATTATGTTTTAATGTTTTTACAGGAACGAATACATGCATATATACACAAAAATTCATTAAAAGACAAACTTTCACTGGCTACATTTCTTTCCTGGCCATATTATAATTTGCATAATGCTGTTATTTTTACTGAAAACAATTTTTTTCATTTAGAGATTGGGATTTTAAAATATGATCTGTTCTAAGTGTCAAATATACCAGGCACAGCACTGACAAAGTTTACTTGAAGAGGCAATGCAGGTCTTTATTTTATTTATGACTTCAGCCACAGCTTCTGGATACTTGGTCTTACGTACTTTGTTTTGTTTGTTTGCCTGGAGCATTATTATTCCTCCAGGTGTTCTTTCACAAAATCTACAATAAAACCAGAGCTATTTAATCTGTGTGTGTGTGTGTGTGTGTGTGCAATGATTACACTGGATCTACAGAAACATTCATGCATTTTTGTTTGTTTCACTTATTTTCCCATAAAGCAAGTCCTTGTTTTGAGGTGACATTGTGCAGAACCCTGTGCAAACCTATCTACAGGATATATATAAAACAAACAGAATAAAATGCTGACTCCTTCAGTATGGAAGTGATCCTATGTCATTTATCTACTCCCCTATAATAGTTTGTTTTATCAACTATGGTATCATATTGAGATCTAAGTGTTCTTCTCTTATGGGTAGATCAGTGGTGGTATGGTTGAATCAGACTTAGTGTTAAGCTGTAGGGCCCAGGCATACCTCCATTACTGTTCCTATGACTACTCTGTTCATGGACTCCTTGTGGAAGCACTGAGGTGGCCAAGGAGAGAAATTAACTCACAATTACTGGATCAGAAACCAAATATAAATGTCTCACCTGTCATGATGGGGGATATCCAGTAGACTTTGAGAAAGATTCTCACATGTTTTGCTCACTCCCATAGATCTATTTATATGCCTTCTCCTTAGAACTCATTATACTTAATCTTTCAATCTTGTGGATTTTAGGCTGAAAAAGCAGCCAGGCCATATTCTGCTTCCCAGAACTCAATGTACACCCCCACACCTGAGGCCATAATCCCTTACAAGGGAAGTCAATAACCAGGAGTACTGCTTGAACACTGAGAATTTCTCTTCACCACTGTCTTTCATCATCACCCTTGACTTGGGGGGACAAGACATCTGTAGTCCATTTTTGCCTCACACCAACATATAGTTGTCCATCCAGGAACCATGTCTAATATGGTTCCTTCTCCATCAGCTGACCGTGGAGATTCTCCAACCAGGCCATAGGGCATGAGCTGAGTGAGAGGCAATAGTGCATTAAAGGTAGATAACATGAGGGGCTCCTGGGTAGCTCAGTTAGTTGAGCATCAGACTCTTGATTTTGGCTCAGGTTGTGATCTCAGGTTCCTGTGATCAAGCCCCGGGCTGCTCTGTGCTCAGCATGGCGTCTGCTTGAGATTCTCTCTCCCTCTGCCCCTCCCCCCACTTGTGCGCACTCTCTCTCTCTTTCTCTCTAACATAAATAAACCTTGGGGTGCCTGGGTGACTCAGTTGATTGAGCACCCAACTCTTGATTTCAGCTCAGGGTCCTGGGATCAGCCCTGTGTTGGCTCCATGCTTAGCGGGTGTTTGCTTGGGGATTTTCTCTCTTCCTCTCCTTCTGCCCCTCCCCCTGCTCACATCCGCATGCACTCTCTCTCTCTCTCAAATAAATAAACCTTTAAAGATAAAATAGAGAAAATCTTTAAAAAATATATATAGGTACAAGGTGCCTGGGTGGCTCAGTCAGTTAAGCATCTGCCTTCATTCGGCTGGGGTCATGATCCCAGGGTCCTGGGACTGAGCTCCGTGGAGGGGTCCCTGCTCAGTGGAGTGTCTGCTTGTACTTTTCCCCCCACACCCTTCCCTCATGCTCTCTCGCTCTCTCTCTCAAATAAGTAAATAAAATCTTAAAAACTAATAATAAAATAAAATAAAATAAAACAAAATAAAATAAAGGTAGGTAACATAAGGATCTGGGCCATCTGTTCAGGTAAACTGGACCTGCTCAGACCCAATCTCAAGTGTGTCATTCTATTGTGAACTGGACTGCTACTCTCAACCAACCTTATAACTAGGTAGATCTGACAATAACTAATATTTGATAAGCACCTCCACTCTTATAATCACTTAATACTCCATGGTTAGTCTCGGTCTCTACCCAGTGCCCAGTAGCATTGCCAGGAGCTTCTTTTTGTGCTGTGAATGGTTTTCTTCAAAAGACAGCATGGCCATGTTCCAGGACCCCAAGGATCCTCACTGTGATTTTGGCATTATGTCTTGCCAGAATTACAGATTATCTTTATCAACAATGAATGGATATCTTTAGCAAATAAGATCCACCGGGTTATATGGCTCAAGGGGTAGGGCTAACTGCATAACAATGTGAACCTGCGGCAAACTCTCTCTTGCACCGAGATTCCCTCAAAACTGGAAAACTTCTGGGTCACTAGAAAAATTAGCTGCAAGTGTATTACAGAGTGTCTCTAAAATCCAAGAGACCTAGTAAGTGTTGTGTCTCCTTCTTGGTAGTAGGAGGTGCAAGGTGCAATTAGCTTGCTATTTTTCTTTGAGAGCTTATTCTAGAATACCCTAGACCACTGAACCTCTAAAATTTCCCCATTATGGGAAGCCACTAAATCTTTATAGGGTTTATCTTCCACTATATGACATCCATGTGTCTCACTAGAACAAGCAGAAAGGTGGAATTCCCTCTTACTAGGGTAAAAGTAACATGATATTTGATCTTCTTGAGGATGTCCAGACAATCAAGTTCCCTGTGATTATACTGCAAGAGAGACTAAGAAAATTAACTTAGCCATGAGGTAAGATTATTAATGTATAATGTTGATTGCATTAATTAAATGAGAATTTCTTCTGATCTCCCTTCCTGATAGGGATTGAAAAAAAGTACATTAACCAAATCAATAGTCCCATACCAAAGTAGAGGCTGTATTGGATTTACTCAAGTAAAGAGAAAAATCTGGCACAGCAGCTACAGTTGGGGCTAAAATTTTGTTAACTTCATGAACGCCCACTGTCTTCCTCTATAATCTATCTGGTTTTGCTGGGACTGGACTGGTGAATTAAAAGTAGATACGCTAAGGACCACTGTTGCCGCATCTTCTAAGTTTGAAGGTAGCATTAACTCTGTCATTTCACTCATGATAAAGTGTTGCTACTAATCTACTATTTGGTCATGGTGTAGTGTGTTACTTGGGTTTCAAAACTTTCACTTGGCCTTTTCTTCCATTATGGCTCCTATCTGAAGGTCAGAAAATGTATATGAAGGTTCTTATTCACTCAGAAGACCAGGTAAAGGAACATGTGAACACACTGGACCCATGGGGAAATAGACCTGACTCTCTAATTCTCTATCACACGACTTCCACATGCCTGCATTCTAAGAGGACAGGAAAGCCCTTAAGATTCTCTGGTGTCTGCTCAGACCGTCTATCCAAAGCCCTTGAGAAATTTTAATTTTTACCTTCCTTACTGTACAGTTACTCTGCTACATGATCATACAACCTTTGGGGAGAACGATTAGGGAATTTCTCCTATATATAGATACTGTGACTTAATGAGATCATTCACTATGTCATTTGGCTTCAAGGGACTCCCAATTTCCTCTGCGATGGATAAGAATGCTTAAGCTCAGTTCTGGAACTGATGAAAGGATTAAAATTTCCATTTTAAGTTGGTGGCATTAGGCTTCAACTCACATGGCGCCGATATTCTTTTGATTACAAAATTCAAGCAATACCCTCACTGACTGCCCATTTCTCTTGCCCATGATATGGCTATGTATACTAGCCATTGCCACAGATACTTGCAAGCTATAGTGTTCAGTTTCAATTCCAGTTTTGCTGTCTACTGTGGTAATGAGGGCAACTTTGCCTCGGAGCTCGATGCTGCCACCAGGTCTTTTGTATTCAGAATTCCAGTGTCCCAAATAACTCTAAGGGGCTCAGATTCAATAGCAGCTTCCTTTCACAACAATTTTGGCTTATAATGAACATTCACTAAGGAGATTCTCCATGATACTGGCAGTACTTTCTCTAGTACATTCTCTACAATGAAGTGAACATCCTTTGGGTCTTCCCACGGCACGTAGTCAGTAGTTAGTCTTATGTAATCTACTTAAGTACCTCCATATCTCTAAGCTTGTTGAGTCTTCTCAATAGCAAGAGCATCTCTTTTACTATGGGCCATTGTATTTTCCAGCTTCGTCGAGACACCCCAGGATCATATTAAGGATGACTGCAGGTGATCTCACAAGGATATTAAATGTTAAGAAACCGAGAGTGTTCTTATATACATCAATAAAATTTCACCATGTCATATGTTTTGCAAACTCCCTCCCCACCAGCCTCAAATCTGTTCCAAGCTTGTTTACTAATGTGCTGATACATATTAAACAGAGCCAACAGATCTTTTGATAATTAATTCCTCTCTTTCTAAAACAAGTACAGTACTTGTCCAGGTTGGCCAGATTGAAACTATTATTTGTTTAAAAGCCAATAAGGAGATTAGATGGAAGCAAATCTTAAGGAGTTCAAGTATCATTTGGCAGGTATGTGCCTGAGGTAATCTGTGAATGTTTTTCAGGTAAGGGAGGCTATTACCTTCTGTCAGAGAGACACAAAGTCAAAATTGAACATCCAAAGGGTCCGGGGGACTCTGGATATAACTGTCTAGTGTACCTACTCAGGTGTCTATATCTAGGTGTCAGCATCCCTCCCTGCCAGGGCCCTGACCATGGCACAGAAAACTTGCTGTCTCACAGTCAACTCCTGACATCCAGTTGCAGAAGACCAGGATCCTTTAGGCACAGTTATTGAGGAGCACTGGGTTTCACACCATGCTCTGATTGGAGATCAACTGATTTAAGTATGCCATTTTCTTTCCTGAGCACAAGGAGGGCATGTTACAACTATCCAACTTCATAGCCTTGTAACTATCATTGCCATCATATCTCTAAAAGGCGAGAGAGACTACATAAGCCAGTTCATGCCCTTCTACTTGTATCCCTTTCCAATTTACCACATGTGGTAAAAGTCTTAGTCCTAATGATGCTACAGCAATCAGATCTTTGTTGCCACCTGCTGGGGAATTATCCAATTCCAGAATCTCATCCTGAGTATCTATTTCCTAGGAACTCTTTTAACACCAACTTTCTTACTTCAGATTCCCCCAAAAGATCACAAAGCATGGACTGGAGTGCAAGCAGCTTATTTGGGAGATGCAGAGTATATCAGCAGGACAGTGGAGAAGTGATACAGAAAAGAGAAAGCAGCCAATAATATGCATGCTATTAAGCCAGGTTCCATGGTGGGACAAGAGCTTAATCTTCACAGGGTATGGTTCAAAACACACACTCCTGAATTATTCTACCCAAGGAGAGAGGAAGCCTGGGTATTTATGTTCCAACTCCTGAGAATAATTGGGTACAGGCAGATCCTGGGGGCTGTCAATTTTCCAGCACATCCAGCCTGTCACAAGTGCGCAAGAGGTACTGACTCATGCACTTTTGGAAAAGGACCTTCCAACAGGCAGTTGGAAGTTGGCAGAAATCCACCAACATGATAAGATCTGAAGAAAATGGTTGGGAGAATGATCCTGTCTGCTACAAAAAAAAAAAAGTTTTAGAATTTGCCTTTCACAATTTGGTTTTTAATCACTTGACATTGATTTTTGTTTTTTGTGTGATATTCGGAACCAACTGTATTGGGTTTTATGGTTTTCATTTTTTTCCCTTTCCTTTTCCCTCTTTCTTTGCTCCTTTCTTCTTATGTTCTTTTTTATTTTCAAACAAATAGCTAATTGTTTCAGAAACATTTTTGGAAAATTCCATCTTTTCCCCCGCTCATTTGCAATGTCATCTTCACCAAATACCAAATGTCCAAGAAAGCCATAGTAACTTTTTAAAAAAATTTCATGTTGTAATTATTTGTTGCAGGGTGACAAAGTGTCCACTGTTCTGTCAAATATTAGTTTCTGACAGACAAATTCTTTTTTTTTTTTTTAAGATTTTATTTATTTGACAGAAAGAGACAGTGAGAGAGGGAACACAACAAGGGGAGTGTGAGAGGAAGAAGCAGGCTTTCCCACCAAGCAGGAAGCCCGATGGGCTGGATCACAAGACGCTGGGATCATGACCTGAGCTGAAGGCAGACTTCTAAGGGCTGAGCCACCCAGGTGTCCCTCTGACAGACAAATTCTTCTAAATCATTTGTATAGTCTCTTAATTTTTATGCAAATAATGATGTTTTCCTTGAACGGTGATACTTGTGTTTTCTCTTTTCTGAATCTAATTTTTTTTTTTTTTAATATTGGTTTTCTTGCCTTACTGTGCTGGCTAGAATTTTTTTTGGTACTAATGCTGAATAGAAATGGTGAGAATAGCCATTGCTTCTGTATTTCCACTCTCAAAGAAAAAGTTTTGTGTTTCACCATTAACCATCACTATCTATTTTCCCCCTTTTAATCTGGTTTTAACAAATTTTTACTATTTTTCTAAGAGTTTACATTTGTTTAAATCATGAATACATGTTGCACATTATCAGAGATATTTCCTACATCTATTTAGACGCTCATGTAGTTTTTGTCCTTTATTTTGTGATTGTGAAGAAATGGATTTTCTAGTAATCATTCAGTCTTATTGGTCATGATGCATTATCTTTGTAATCTTTTTGGTATGTTAAGTGATTCATTTTGCCTTATTTTTTAGTGAAGGGGAGTGGGTTGCTCTCCATGTTCTGTGTGAGAATAACTTTATATGTTCTTTTCAGAGTTTGAAATCGAGGCAAAGAAAGATGAAAAGCATGCTCTTATTTTTTCTCTTATCTGAAATTGTTTACATAAATTGGAATTATTTGTTCCTTCAAATTGAGAATTCATTGAAGAAATCATGTTGGTTTGAGTGTTTGCGGAAATATATATATTTTAATGACTGATAGAACTTTTTAAAAAGTTTACAGGACTATACAGGTTCTACTATTTCTTCTTGAATTTTTAAGTTATATTTTTCTAGGAATTTTTTCATATAAATTTTAAATTTTAATTTATGGTTGTGTTGCTTATAACAATTCCATAATCTCTTAAAAAGCTTATTTCTTTTCACTTTAGAATTCTATTTTTTGCTTTTTGTTTTTGATTTTATAACAGCTAGAGTGTAAGGAGGACTTGAAATGATCAATTAGTGAATTAGTTCAATAGAACAGGCATTTCAGATTGATCAATCTTGTACTCTGTACTGACTGCATAGGCGATGGGAAAATAAGAGGGCCTTAAAGAAGCCGAAAATGCTTTCATTACATTAAAAAGGACTAGAACTGTATAATGTTTAAATTTAAGAAGTTATTGGAACTTTAGAATGTCTGGCAATAAACACCAATAAACAGCTAAGATAGACAAAATACTCCTAAAAATGGATGCGTATCGGGCAGGTGTATTTATGTGAAATACGCAATGAGACACTGGGAAAGACTCTGAAGATACACAAGGAAAAGGAATCTGACAAGTATTCTATAGGCAATTTGGTGACAAGTTAAAGCTAAATGGTCAGTGTTGTGGAAGATGAAGTATAACATGTATTAAACATCAGATATAATTTGACCTCTACCTTGTTTCATTTTACAGGCTTACTAATCTTGGTTATAGCTGTTTTCTGAAGTGAACAAACTGATTCTGGTATCTGATGTCCCATTCATTAAAACTAGGAAATGATTAATAGTTTAGTTAAGCATATTCTTCCTAATTTCAAATTGATGCAACATGTTACCACATATAAAACTCCTTCCACTTCTGAAGATCACCAGCTCTATGGTTATGATAATCACTGTGTTCTAAAGTAGATCGTACAGATGCTACTTGTTTTTTACCTGATACAACAATTTTCTGGTGGGTGTGGTGATACTGGTGATAGTATATTTTTTTCTTTCTAGAAACAAAAGTATGCCTATGCTTTGTTGGAGATGTTAAAATTAGAGCGCTTATTAGAGTTTGGTACAATTTAAGCTACTTATAAATCATTTATTACTTGAAGGTTTGGTAGGAATGTTCCATATGATCGGGTCTATCGCTTTATATCACAGTTAATATTTTACCTCCCTTTTCAATTTTGTCCATGATTATTTTTATATTAAAGTTTTAAGCCTCATTTCTTGTCAGTTTTTAATAAACTTTTATTCGTGAATATATTATACGAAATATAGCATATGGAATACACATATACAGATATATATTTCAATTTAATTTGAAATTCTACATGGATAAAAGAAAACTGAATGGATTTCAAGAAGTGAAGGAATCCTTGCAGAGAGACAAGGCAGTTTTGATGTAGTGTATAGGAAGGCAAATAGCTGCCCTTGCAAGGGAGAGTGGAAAGTCAGGGGTTCAGTGTGGGGAGAAGCTGGAGAGAGCTTTGAGAGGTGAGCTCCACTTTTTAGGGCTTAACTGCCCTAAAAAAATCATTGAAAGATACCTTGCAATTACAAAACAAACAAAAAAAAGCATCAGTTCTCACTGAAGGGATGAATGGGATAACTTGAGGAGCCCTTCCCACGTAACTAAATGCAGCTCTTAAGGTGTTACCTCACACTTAGCATCTGAGCCACATCCCTATTACATGCCACCATACACACTGAGTGATATTTCAAGTTTATTAAAAAGTAGTTTACGTTTGATAGGTTTCGCTGTGCATACCTTAGAGCAGACTTTATCAGACAAGCAAGGAATTTCAGGATATTAAATCCTTATTGAAATAATATAATGTCTTCAATCTGTCTCTTGGTTAGCTAGCAAGCTGAAGACACACCTTCCAAATGAATAGTTTTTGTTGCTAATGATCCTGTCCAATTATTTTTTTTATTTAGTTAATATACATCCATCTTAATTATAGATGCCCTGTTAAGGCTAGGCGAAGAAGTGTAATGATCATTTTAAGAAGACGTAATGACAATACCACGTTTGAGCCTATGATAAGAATGATATTAAATACTTTTTATTAGTTGGCCACAATCATTCCTTCATCTATATAATTAGCTCAGGGGAGTGGAAGTTCGACTACTTTATTATGATATCCCAAATAACCACGCAGGAGTCTAAAGGCATACCAGTAAACTGGCTCTTATGTGGGTGGCACTAAAATTCAATTGAGTAGCAATTTATTAAGTGTGTCAGGAACTGAACTAGGCCCTCTGGTAGAAAGCAATCTGCACGGAGTCACCGTGTTTGATGTGTTAAGCATAATTGATCAGATATCTAATTCCTGTGGCCTGGAAGGAGAAATGGAAGAGATCAAATCAAGAACACATGTGAAGAGAGGAGGAGAAAAAAAAATATGTATAATTATATTTATCAGACTATATGAAGTCATTGAATAATTTTTCCCTACCTTCTGTTTGGTTCTAAAAGGCGACTGGAGTGGGGAAAAGGAAAAGTTTTAAAAATGGCTGGGTTATTGTGGTTAAACAAATATAATTGTCCTTGTTCATCTCTAATTGCATAGATATGCACTCTTTCAAATCTTAATATTCTTTAAATACATGTGCACATCTTCTGCTACTCTTTTACATATGGACGTTTCCTATAACGCTCTGTTATGATATTCATATTGTTCTTTGCATATTCAAACTTTAAAAATGAAAACAAACAACTATATATACACACACACACACACACACACACACACACACATATATATATATATATATACACACACACACACACACATATATATATTCCTGCATGTTTATGAGTCCAGTAACCATAAACGGGATATTGTGTATTTATTGAAAATAAAAATTAAACCAGATCTTATGCACAGGATGATTATACTGAAATAATCATGGGTTTAAGAGAACAATTAAAAAATAAATCTCACAAAAATCTATTTAAGTAACGTTCAATTTTAGACAAAATAATCTAATACTGCAAACACTTGGCTTGTAGATTAACATCTTGTGAAATCATACTATAACTCAGTACCAATAAACTCAGCCTTGGAACAAAGAGAAAATTTAAATTCATTTAATTTTCACAGTCCAAATATAGATTTTTGGGGGCAGACTGCCAGCAGTTTCCTTGGGTCAAAGAAAATAAATATTGCATCTCTCCTATCACAGAGACAAAAAACACAGCCAGTATTTTGAATTCCATATCAACTGGCTTTTATTCAAATATTCAAATAAGCAGTATCTTCTTACGGAGGATGAATCCCCCCTCTAATTAGAGTATAAAAAATGTGATGGATATAATACAAAATGTGACCATCTGCATTTCTCTGTCTTGTCTTTTTCAGTTAGAACTTGCAGGTGTCGTTTAAACAATGATGAATTAGAAGGAAGGCTCTTTTTTTTACTCATTTGTCTGTTAACTACCTTTATGATTATAATGCATTTGCATTTTTAATTTCCTCAGTTGTAAATGAGCACCTCTGAACCACTTCCTAATTATTTTACAATTTTCTGTATTGTTCATTATTCATGCTTTCTATTTACTAAATAAAAATGACTTTTCCTCTGAAGGACATTTGCAATTCTTATTATACCAAACATAGATCATTTGGCTCCATATAAGAAAAAAGGAGTAAAAGGAAATATAGGGACATAGTATTCAACAAAAAAGCAATTGAAAGGCTATGCCTGTTCACCCATATATATAAAGAACAGAGTGTCAGGCAGGGTGTATAATCTAGTGTATTAGAAACTATGCTTATTCATCTGACTCAATTTTGGCTCAGGTCATGATCTCAGGGTCCTGAGATCGAGCCCCATGTCAGGCTATGCGCTCAGTGGGGAGTCGGCTTGAGACTCTCTCTCTCCCTCTGCTCCTCCCCGCTCCAAGTGCACTCTCCCTGCCTCTCTCTCACTCTCTTAAATAATTTTTTTAAAAAAGAAACTATGCTTATTAATTTTTAATTGATAATGTAAAGCTTTCTATTCAACTCACTAGAGAAGTGTGAACAAACTGTTGACTAGTAGCCAATGAAGATAGAAATCTATGTAAAACATGCTCTTACAGACTGTGTGTATGTAATTATCTTAAAAAGCAAAGTAATGTAAAGGATATTGTGAAAGAGCTCACCAGCTACCTGGTTTATTCAAAGTTTATCTATAATGTTGTGTTGGAGCCAGTTCCTATTGGCTTATGAGAACCCGCAGCTCACATCTCTTCCAACTTTGTTTTAGTGACATCATTGGTAGCCTGAAATTGGCCACGGGGAAAATATTCACACCATGGAAAATTGTTAAATGCTAACAATCAAGACTAGGCAGTTTATTAGTACATGACTGCCTGTGAGGCTTTGTAGAATTCCTTCTGCTTAGTAAAATAATATAAATAAAATAATTTCTGACAGTATCACTTTAACAAGACCGGGTGCTGATACAGTGGAAATGAGAGACTGACGAAGTGCCAGCTGGAATGAGGTTGAAGAAAAGGTGGATGGCATTGTCTCTGGTAATAGCTTTAATTGACTTACTTTTTTACCTAGATGGGCATGCACAACTGCTAAGAGTCATTATCTGTTTCTTTCTTAGAGAAATTATATGACCAGACAAATTTGTGTTATAAAATAGTCCTTGCTGCTTCTTTTCTCTGCCACTTCCCTAGAACGGATCTGTGATATGTCCATATTAGGGTGAATTCATCCTCTACAATGGCTGTGTTGTGGTGAAAGTAAGAGTTCCACTAGACCCTTGAATTAGAAGGGAAGAATATGTAGGAAAATAGGAACCAAAGAAGGATAAAAAAATTGATTGAATTGTTCTAAGGAGATAGATAGATAGATAGATAGACAGAAAGACAGACAGATAGATAGATATCTTTTTGCCTCCGATAGAAAGATGAGTTGTATTTGTATAGTAGTATTTATTGTATACAGCCTCTGTGAAAGTATTTTTTCCTGAGCTTATCACTTATCCCTTAAAAGACTATTCTTGTCAGCATCCATTTAGTATAGAGAAATGGATCCACGTTTTGTGAAGCCTGAAACTTAAACAATTTGGAGAATTTTCCTTAAAGGAAATGATACAAAATTATAAATAGAAAATGAGGTATAAACTTGAATATTTGATTAGGACATGGAAAGAAATTAGCATAAATTATACATTTTATCTTATGTTATTTTTATTCAATATTTATTTATTCATTTTAGAGAGAAAGAGAGAGAGAGAGAACGCAAGCAGGGTAGGCAGAGGGAGAAGGAGAGAGAATCCCCCCAGGCGGGGCTTGATCCCATCACCATGAGATCATGACCTAAGCTGAAACCAAGAGTTAGGAGCTTAACTAACTGTGCTGCCCAGTTGACCCTAAATTATACATTTTAAAATACAAATGCCAGCAAAACAGAAAATTATAATAATATTTTTATTAACTAATATTCTGGCATACCCCTATAACATGTTTTCTTATACTTTTGCTTGCATTCTTTTTTGTTATCCTTGCATATTACAACAATTTTTAAAATAGCTTTTCTATAGAGGAAAAAAAAGAAAGAAATTTAGTCTTTTTTTCTGGGTTGATCAAAAATGTTTACTATTCTAATATTTTGATGGGTTTTGATAACACTTGTGGCTTCATTTGCCAAGCCACACTCCAAATAGCAAGTATACTAAAATGCTTTCAGCAATAAACAAGTACACAAGTAATACATTTAGCTCCTCACCATCTAGTGAAAAATCAAATGTTTGTGTGATATATGGTACATAGTCTAGGATCTCTCCCTTTTTCCCTCTCTCTTTCTCTATAACTTTAGCCCAGTACTGGTAGGCCAAACCTGGAGAATATTTGAGACTATATGCAGACTCACCATGGGAACATAGTTAACATAATGTAAATTTGAATATATATTTATAATCTAAATCAGTGGTATACTTTTGTTTTCCCATATTGCATATTTTTATTCTACTTATGTTAGAATAAATGATTAAGAAGTAAAGATATTTGACACCTCTTTTTTTCCTGGCTATGGTGCCATGATTTCTGAATATACTTCGAAATATTTCTCTATCAACTAATTTTTTTAAGTTGTAATTTTTATACAGTGTCAGCTAGATTTATTTTTTTCATGATCCATCATCATTCAAAATTTTTGAGTAAACATTTCCGAGGTGCTTATGTTCTTTAAAAAGAGTATTAATATTTTTATATTTAATTTTTTGGGTTTATACTATGCTTTCTTCTAACCACTGCTAAACTGCCATACTTATCTAAATAGTTTATTTTTGCAATATATAATTATACAGCCTCTACTATAAGCCATGCACTCTGCTAGATCCTAAGAATACAATCATATAAACGAATTGCTCATGCTTTTGATACTGTTATATTAAGATTTGTAGTTATATTAAGACATTTGTCCTTGAGATTTTCTTTGTTATGATTCTTTATATTTGATCCTTTTTCTCTTTCAGAAGTGGCCCACAGAATTTGTGGAATTGGGATTGTTCTAATGTGAATATAACATTTAAAAAGTAAAATTTAGTTTAATTGCATTATTTTTAACTTAACTTCCAAAATAGACTTTTGCAATCTAGTCATGAATTATAATTTGGATAGCAGTAGACTTTAACTTATTTGTTAAGAAAAGGAACAAACAAAAACACAAAAGAATCAAGCAGGGAAGAACTTGGGGCATGAAATTACTATCTTTTTCTCTGGTGGACCAGACACAGTGAAAGACTGGGTGGATATTTACTATAAAGGAAGTTTTAAGGCCTTGAAAGACAGGCAAGGAAAGGCAGGGGAATAGTATCATCAGTTATAGGGAGACTTCTATGAGCTGAACCATTTACCTAAGGTAATTGCCGTCCAAGAGAGCTGCAAAGGTGAGCTGTAATGAGAGACTATATTAACATATTAAGTTTTCTTCTCTGGTAAAACCCTGCTATAAGCCTTAAGATTAGAATAGCATCATGCCAATAGAAATCACAGAGGAAATACAACACCCATCCACATATGCAGGTCTATGAAAAATGTCCATTTGGGACACTACTCTTTACAATGGCTCAGGACACTTTCAGACTCCTAAGAGAGACTGGAATCCTTGAGAAAAGAAGAAGTGAAATACAAAGCCCCAGCGCCTATTCTTGGAAGTGACTTGCAAATGGTGAAGCTCATGCAAGCACGTAACCTAGCGTGGAAATGTATACATGGTTATAATTGAATCAGGTCATTCAGTTATATTTGAGCTCAGGATCAAGAGCACATTAAATGATTTCATTATATGTCTTACTATATTATTTCTACATGATTATAAACTATTCAATCAACAGAAATTATTGAACACTTTTGGGCATGAGGTAGGGTGATAAAACATACCCATGTACAATTACAATTCCACTTAATCCAAAGTCCAGGTTTTGATCATCTTAATTATTAAA